>NC_088409.1:99076187-99123687 GCF_034236695.1 Oncorhynchus nerka
GAGAACAGACAGAGAGAGAACAGACAGAAAGAGAGCAGAGAGAGAGAGAGCAGAGACAGAGAGAGCAGAGAGAGAGAAGAGAGCAGAGAGAGAGAGAGAGAGGGCAGAGAGAGAGAGCAGAGACAGAGAGAGCAGAGAGAGAGAGAAGAGAGAACAGACAGAGAGAGAACAGACAGAGAGAGAGCAGAGAGAGAGAGAGCAGAGAGAGAGCAGAGAAAGAGAGAGAGAGCAGAGAGAGAGAGAGAGAACAAGAGAGAGAGAGAGAGAGAGAGCAGAGAGAGAGAGAGAGAGAGAGAGAGCAGAGAGAGAGAGAGCAGAGAGAGAGAGCAGAGAGAGAGAGAGCAGAGAGAGAGAGAGAGCTGGGCCACATGTGGAAACAATCAGCCTCAAACACTTCCTGATAACATCATCTATGCTGCTCCCTCCCTCCGCCCACAGCCTGTGTGTGTGTGTGTGTGTGTGTGTGTGTGTGTGTGTGTGTGTGTGTGTGTGTGTGTGTGTGTGTGTGTGTGTGTGTGTGTGTGGGTGTGTGTGTGTGTGTGCTAGAGAGCGCAAGAAGCAAAGACAAAGAACGCTTTAAATTCTCGAACTGCAACAAAGGAAATGAGCACCGTGGTCTCCACACACACACACACACACACACACACACACACACACACACACACACACACACACACACACACACACACACACACACACACACACACACACACACACACACACACACACACACATATTCCTAGTGCTATTTTCAGCATGTTATTGGGGAGGCTTCTCTCTGGTACAAAGTGGTGAGAAGGAGAGAAGGAAAAGGGTTGAGAGAGAGAGAGAGAGAGAGAGAGAGAGAGAGAGAGAGAGGGGACAAGAAAGAGAGAGAGAGAGAGAGAGGGGACATGAAAGAGAGAGGGAGAGAGAAAGAAAAGGATTGAGGGAGAGAGAGAGGGGACATGAAAGAGAGAGGGAGAGAGAACAGTGTCTCTTTGTTCCTCCATCAGTGCTGAGACACAGTAGAGACCCAGTAGAGACACAGTAGAGACAGTAGAGACCCAGTAGAGACAGTAGAGCTCCAGTAGAGACCTATTAGAGACAGTAGAGACCCGGTAGAGACAGTAGAGCTCCAGTAGAGACCCAGTAGAGACCCAGTAGAGACAGTAGAGCTCCAGTAGAGACCCAGTAGAGAAACAGTAGAGACCCAGTAGAGACCCAGTAGAGAAACAGTAGAGACCCAGTAGAGACAGTAGAGCTCCAGTAGAGACCCAGTAGAGACAGTAGAGCTCCAATAGAGACCCAGTAGAGACCCAGTAGAGACCCAGTAGAGACCCAGTAGAGACCCAGTAGAGAGACAGTAGAGACCCAGAAGCCAGTAGTAGTAGAAACAGTAGAGACGTATTAGAGACAGTAGAGACCCAGTAGAGACCCAGTAGAGACAGTAGAGACCCAGTGGGGACTCAGTAGAGACAATAGAGACACAGTAGAGACACAGTAGAGACACAGTAGAGACCTAGTAGAGACCCAGTAGAAACAATAGAGACCCAGGAGAGAAACAGTAGAGACTCACTAAAGACTCAGTAAAGACCCAGTAGAGACCCAGTAGAGAAACAGTAGAGACCCAGTAGAGACCCAGTAGAGAAGCAGTAGAGACCCAGGTGAGACCCAGTAGAGAGACAGTTGAAACCCAGAAGCCAGTAGTAGTAGAAACAGTAGAGACGTATTAGAGACAGTAGAGACCCAGTAGAGACCCAGTAGAGACAGTAGAGACCCAGTGGGGACTCAGTAGAGACAATAGAGACACAGTAGAGACACAGTAGAGACACAGTAGAGACCTAGTAGAGACCCAGTAGAAACAATAGAGACCCAGGAGAGAAACAGTAGAGACTCAGTAAAGACTCAGTAAAGACCCAGTAGAGACCCAGTAGAGACCCAGTAGAGAAGCAGTAGAGACCCAGGTGAGACCCAGTAGAGACCCAGTAGAGAAACAGTAGAGACCCAGTAGAGACAATAGAGACCCAGTAGAGACCCAGTAGAGACGGTAGAGCTCCAGTAGAGCTCCAGTAGAGCTCCAGTAGAGACCTATTAGAGACAGTAGAGACCCGGTAGAGACAGTAGAGCTCCAGTAGAGACCCAGTAGAGACAGTAGAGACCCAGTAGAGACAGTAGAGCTCCAGTAGATACCCAGTAGAGAAACAGTAGAGACCCAGTATAGACCCAGTAGAGAAACAGTAGATACCCAGTAGAGACAGTAGAGCTCCAGTAGAGACCCAGTAGAGACAGTAGAGCTCGAGTAGAGCCCCAGTAGAGACAGTAGAGACCCAGTAGAGAAACAGTAGAGACAGTAGAGACCCAGTAGAGACCCAGTAGAGACCCAGTAGAGACAGTAGAGACCCAGTAGAGACCCAGTACAGCTCCAGTAGAGACCCAGTACAGCTCCAGTAGAGACCCAGTAGAGACCCAGTAGAGACCCAGTAGAGACCCAGTAGACACAGTAGAGACCCAGTAGAGACCCAGCAGAGACAGTAGAGCTCCAGTAGAGCCCCAGTAGAGCTCCAGTAGAGACCCAGTGGGGACTCAGTAGAGACAATAGAGACACAGTAGAGACACAGTAGAGACACAGTAGAGACCTAGTAGAGACCCTAGTAGAGACCCAGTAGAAACAATAGAGACCCAGGAGAGAAACAGTAGAGACTCACTAAAGACTCAGTAAAGACCCAGTAGAGACCCAGTAGAGAAACAGTAGAGACCCAGTAGAGACCCAGTAGAGAAGCAGTAGAGACCCAGGTGAGACCCAGTAGAGAGACAGTTGAAACCCAGAAGCAAGTAGTAGTAGAAACAGTAGAGACGTATTAGAGACAGTAGAGACCCAGTAGAGACCCAGTAGAGACAGTAGAGACCCAGTGGGGACTCAGTAGAGACAATAGAGACACAGTAGAGACACAGTAGAGACCTAGTAGAGACCCAGTAGAAACAATAGAGACCCAGGAGAGAAACAGTAGAGACTCAGTAAAGACTCAGTAAAGACCCAGTAGAGACCCAGTAGAGAAACAGTAGAGACCCAGTAGAGACCCAGTAGAGAAGCAGTAGAGACCCAGGTGAGACCCAGTAGAGACCCAGTAGAGAAACAGTAGAGACCCAGTAGAGACAATAGAGACCCAGTAGAGACCCAGTAGAGACGGTAGAGCTCCAGTAGAGCTCCAGTAGAGCTCCAGTAGAGACCTATTAGAGACAGTAGAGACCCGGTAGAGACAGTAGAGCTCCAGTAGAGACCCAGTAGAGACAGTAGAGACCCAGTAGAGACAGTAGAGCTCCAGTAGATACCCAGTAGAGAAACAGTAGAGACCCAGTATAGACCCAGTAGAGAAACAGTAGAGACCCAGTAGAGACAGTAGAGCTCCAGTAGAGACCCAGTAGAGACAGTAGAGCTCGAGTAGAGCCCCAGTAGAGACAGTAGAGACCCAGTAGAGAAACAGTAGAGACAGTAGAGACCCAGTAGAGACCCAGTAGAGACAGTAGAGCTCCAGTAGAGACCCAGTAGAGATACAGTAGAGACCCAGTAGAGACAGCAGAGCTCCAGTAGAGACCCAGTAGAGACAGTAGAGACCCAGTAGAGAAACAGTAGAGACCCAGTAGAGACAGTAGAGACCCAGTAGAGACCCAGTACAGCTCCAGTAGAGACCCAGTACAGCTCCAGTAGAGACCCAGTAGAGACCCAGTAGACCCAGTAGAGACAATAGAGACCCAGTAGAGACCCAGTAGAGACAATAGAGACCCAGTAGAGACCCAGTAGACCCAGTAGACCCAGTAGAGAGCCAGTAGAGACAGTAGAGACCCAGTAGACCCAGTAGAGACAATAGAGACCCAGTAGAGACAATAGAGACCTAGTAGAGAAAGTAGAGACCCAGTAGACCCAGTAGAGACAATAGAGACCCAGTAGAGACCCAGTAGACCCAGTAGAGACCCAGTAGAGACCCAGTAGACAGAGTCTTCTGAACAGCATTCTGAATCACTCTTTCTGGCTGCTCTTTGCAGTGTTGTCTGGTTTGGTCCTTGAGTCCTTAAACATCCTTTAAGCCTTAATAAAGACACATTATTTACATTATCTGACTCCCTCTTCACCCTCCTCTCCCTCCTTTCCCTCCTCACCCTCCTCTCCCTCCTTTCCCTCTTCACCCTCCCCTCCCTCTTCTCCCTCCTCTCCCTCCTCACGCTCCTCACCCTCCTCCCTGCTCTCCCTCCTCTCCCTCCTCCCCTGCTCTCCCTCCTCACCCTCCTCTCCCTCCCTTCCCTCCTCACCCTCCTCTCCCTCCTCACCCTCCTCTCCCTCCCTTCCCTCCTCACCCTCCTCTCCCTCCTTTCCCTCCTCACCCTCCTCTCCCTCCCTTCCCTCCTCTCCCTCCTCTCCCTCCTTTCCTCCGCAGCCCATTTTCCCCAAATCTTTTCTTCCCAGCCGGCCACTCATCTACAGGCTGCAAGCTGTCAAAACAACCCAGGGACGGCCAGCCCACTACATCCTAACCCCTGGCCCCTAGATCTTGGCCTGTAACCCTTAGCACAGATGTGGCTCCTGTATTCCCACCATCTGATAGCTAATAGCTGTTAGCTGTTGATGTTAGCCTGAAATATCACATTTACATACATATTCAGACCCTTTACTCAGTACTTTGTTGAAGCACCTTTGGCAGCGATTACAGCCTCAAATCTTCTTTTGGGTTTGACACTACAAGCTTGACACACCTGTATTTGGGGAGTTTCTCCCATTCTTCTCTGCAGATCCTCTCAAGCTCTGTCAGGTTGGATGGGGAGCGTCGCTGCACAGATATTTTCAGGTCTCTCCAGAGATGTTGGATCGGGTTAAAGTCCATTCTGAGACATGTCCCCAAGCCACTTCTGCGTTAACAGAAGCGGGTATCGGCCTGTTTCTGCTCTGCATTATTTGGTGTTTGATGTTGTACTATTTCAAGTCTCATAGCAAAGGGTCTGAATACTTACGTAAATAAAGTATTTATTTATAAAATTTCAACACTGTCATGCCCTGAACCTTAGAGGTCCTTTTATGTCTCTATTTTGGTTTGGTCAGGGCGTGAGTTGGAGTGAGCATTCTATGTTCTGTGTTTCTATGTTTTCTATTTCTGTGTTGTTTGTCCGGGTGTGGTTCTCAATCAGAGGCAGCTGTCTATCGTTGTCTCTGATTGAGAACCATACTTAGGCAGCCCTTTTCCCACCTGTGATTTGTGGGTAGTTGTTTTCTGTTTTTGTGTGTTTCTGCACCAGACAGAACTGTTTCGGGTTTCGTTCGTTCTCTTTGTTGTTTTTGTTATTCAGTGTTCAGTTCTATTAATAAATCATGAACATGCTATGACCGTAACAGGGTGGGCTATGACCGTAACAGGGTAGGCTATGACCGTAACAGGGTGGGCTATGACCGTAACAGGGTGGGCTATGACCATAACAGGGTGGGCTATGACCGTAACAGGGTGGGCTATGACCGTAACAGGGTGGGCTATGACCATAACAGGGTGGGCGATGACCGTAACAGGGTGGGCTATGACCGTAACAGGGTGGGCTATGACCGTATGACTGTAACAGGGTGGGCTATGACTAACAGGGTGGGCTATGACCGTAACAGGGTGGGCTATGACCGTAACAGGGTGGGCTATGACCATAACAGGGTGGGCTATGACCGTAACAGGGTGGGCGATGACCGTAACAGGGTGGTCAGGGTGGGCGATGACCGTAACAGGGTGGGCTATGACCGTAACAGGGTGGTCAGGGTGGGCTATGACTAACAGGGTGGGCTATGACTAACAGGGTGGGCTATGACCGTAACAGGGTGGGCTATGACCGTAACAGGGTGGGCTATGACCATAACAGGGTGGGCTATGACCGTAACAGGGTGGGCTATGACCGTAACAGGGTGGTCAGGGTGGGCTATGACTAACAGGGTGGGCTATGACCGTAACAGGGTGGTCAGGGTGCGCTATGACCGTAACAGGGTGGGCTATGACTGTAACAGGGTGGGCGATGACCGTAATAGGGTGGGCGATGACCGTAACAGCGTGGTCAGGGTGGGCAATGACCGTAACAGGGTGGGCGATGACCGTAACAGGGTGGGCTATGACCGTAACAGGGTGGGCTATGACCGTAACAGGGTGGGCTATGACCGTAACAGGGTGGTCAGGGTGGGCTATGACTAACAGGGTGGGCTATGACCGTAACAGGGTGGTCAGGGTGGGCTATGACCGTAACGGGGTGGGCGATGACCGTAACAGGGTGGTCAGGGTGGGCGATGACCGTAACAGGGTGGTCAGGGTGGGCGATGACTAACAGGGTGGGCAATGACCGTAACAGGGTGGTCAGGGTGGGCGATGACTAACAGGGTGGGCTATGACCGTAACAGGGTGGGCTATGACCGTAACAGGGTGGGCTATGACGTAACAGGGTGGGCTATGACCGTAACAGGGTGGGCGATGACCGTAACAGGGTGGGCTATGACCGTAACAGGGTGGGCTATGACCGTAACAGGGTGGTCAGGGTGGGCTATGACTGTAACAGGGTGGTCAGGGTGGGCGATGACCGTAACAGGGTGGGCTATGACCGTAACAGGGTGGGCTATGACCGTAACAGGGTGGTCAGGGTGGGCTATGACTAACAGGGTGGGCTATGACCGTAACAGGGTGGTCAGGGTGGGCGATGACCGTAACAGGGTGGGCGATGACCGTAACAGGGTGGTCAGGGTGGGCAATGACCGTAACAGGGTGGGCTATGACCGTAACAGGGTGGTCAGGGTGGGCGATGACCGTAACAGGGTGGGCTATGACCGTAACAGGGTGGTCAGGGTGGGCGATGACCGTAACAGGGTGGTCAGGGTGGGCGATGACCGTAACAGGGTGGGCTATGACTGTAACAGGGTGGGCTATGACCGTAACAGGGTGGGCTATGACTGTAACAGGGTGGGCGATGACCGTAACAGGGTGGGCTATGACCGTAACAGGGTGGGCTATGACCGTAACAGGGTGGGCTATGACCGTAACAGGGTGCGCTATGACCGTAACAGGGTGGGCTATGACCGTAACAGGGTGGGCTATGACCGTAACAGGGTGGGCTATGACCGTAACAGGGTGGGCTATGACCGTAACGGGGTGGGCGATGACCGTAACAGGGTGGTCAGGGTGGGCTATGACTAACAGGGTGGGCGATGACCGTAACAGGGTGGGCTATGACCGTAACAGGGTGGGCTATGACCGTAACAGGGTGGGCTATGACCGTAACAGGGTGGGTGATGACCGTAACAGGGTGGTCAGGGTGGGCTATGACCGTAACAGGGTGGGCTATGACCGTAACAGGGTGGGCTATGACTGTAACAGGGTGGGCTATGACTGTAACAGGGTGGGCTATGACCGTAACAGGGTGGTCAGGGTGGGCTATGACCGTAACAGGGTAGGCTATGACCGTAACAGGGAGGGCGATGACCGTAACAGGGTGGGCTATGACCGTAACAGGGTGGGCTATGACCGTAACAGGGTGGGCTATGACCGTAACAGGGTGGGCTATGACCGTAACAGGGTGGGCTGTAACAGGGTGGGCTGTTGTACAGCTGCAGCGATCGTTTAGCTGCTCAGATAGTTGATGTTTAAAGTTGGTGAGGGGAATAAAAATCTCCAATTTACAAATACATAAACAATTTAAATAAATAGCTTTGTCATTATGGGGTATTTTGATGTCATTATGGGGTATTGTGATGTCATTATGGGGTATTGTGATGTCATTATGGGGTATTGTGATGTCATTATGGTGTATTGTGATGTCATTATGGGGTATTGTGTGTAGATTGATGAGGAAAATTGTATTTAATCCATTTTTAGAATAAGGCTGTAACGTAAAATAAAATGTGGAAAGAGGGAAGGGGTCTGAATATTTTGTTTCGTGCCCTGTACATTTATACAGTGTGGCGGTTTGTCTGACCTGTGTTGTTTCCCCCAGTGCCCGACGGACCTCCGGGGAACGTCAGTGGGGTGTTAAATGGGACAGAAGTGATGGTCAGCTGGGAGGAACCAGATGGAAGGATGAACGGAGACCTACAGGGATACCTGCTGGAGTACAGCAGCCCCAATATGGAACAGGTCAGTGTGTTTAACACACACGCATGCAGGCACACACACAGTATGGTCACTAACTACCATCAGGCTGTCTCTGTCTCTCTGTCTCTCTGTCTGTCTGTCTCTCTGTCTGTCTGTCTCTGTCTCTCTGTCTGTCTGTTTCTCTGTCTCTCTGTCTCTCTGTCTGTCTGTCTCTCTGTCTGTCTGTCTGTCTCTCTGTCTGTCTGTCTGTCTGTCTCTCTGTCTGTCTGTTTCTCTGTCTGTCTGTCTGTCTGTCTGTCTGTCTGTCTGTCTGTCTGTCTGTCTGTCTGTCTCTCTGTCTTTCTCTCTGTTTCTCTGTCTCTTTGTCTCTCTCTCTGTCTGTCTGTCTGTCTGTCTGTCTGTCTGTCTGTTTCTCTGTCTCTCTGTCTGTTTCTCTGTCTCCCTGTCTGTTTCTCTGTCTGTTTCTCTGTCTCTCTGTCTGTCTGTTTCTCTGTCTCTCTGTCTGTTTCTCTGTCTCTCTGTCTGTCTGTCTGTCTGTCTGTCTCTCTGTCTGTTTGTCTCTCTGTTTGTCTGTTTCTCTGTCTCTCTGTCTTTCTGTCTGTCTGTCTCTCTGTCTCTCTGTCTGTCTGTCTGTCTGTCTGTCTGTCTGTCTGTCTGTCTGTCTGTCTGTCTGTCTGTCTGTCTGTCTGTTTCTTTGTCTCTCTGTCTGTCTGTCTGTCTGTCTGTCTGTCTGTCTGTCTGTCTGTCTGTCTGTCTGTCTGTCTGTCTGTCTGTCTGTCTCTCTGTCTGTCTGTCTGTCTGTCTGTCTGTCTGTCTGTCTGTCTGTCTGTCTGTCTGTCTGTCTGTCTGTCTCTCTGTCTGTCTGTCTCTCTGTCTCTCTGTCTGTCTGTCTCTCTGTGTCTCAGGCTGTTATGTAACATGTCTCTCTGTCTCTCTGTCTGTCTGTCTCTCTGTCTCTGTCTCTCTGTCTGTCTCTCTGTCTGTCTGTCTGTCTGTCTGTCTGTCTCTCAGGTTGTTATGTAACATGTCTTTCTGTCTTTGTCGCAGGCTGTAGTGGACACGGGCCTCTACACAGAGCTGTCCGTCAACCTGTCCGTCCCTCTGTCTAATGTGTCCTTCAGGGTGTGTGCCTACACCAAGGCGGGACAGGGGCCATGGACCCCCCTACACACCCTCACCCTTATCCCCCCTGGTGAGTGACACACTGGACAGAGATGGAGAGAAAGGGGGAGCAGAGGAGAGAGAGGGGGTGGGGGTGGGGGGGACAGAGGAGAGAGAGGGGGAGGGAGAGTGGGGGGCAGAGGAGAGAGAGAGGGGGAAGTGAGGGGGACAGAGGAGAGAGAGAGGGGGTGTGAGTGGGGGGACAGAGGAGAGAGAGAGAGAGGGGGAGAGTGGGGGGACAGAGGAGAGAGAGAGGGAGGGAGTGGGGGGGACAGAGGAGAGAGAGGGGGGGGGGTGAGGGGGGACAGAGGAGAGAGAGAGAGAGAGAGGGGGGAGGGGGAGTGAGGGTGGACAGAGGAGAGAGAGAGAGAGGGGGGGGGGGGAGTGAGGGGGGGGCAGAGGAGAGAGAGAGAGAGAGGGGGAGGAGAGTGAGGGGGACAGAGGAGAGAGAGAGAGAGAGAGAGAGAGGGGAGGGGGAGTGAGGGTGGACAGAGGAGAGAGAGAGAGGGGGGGGGGAGTGAGGGGGGGCAGAGGAGAGAGAGAGAGAGAGAGGGGGGAGGGGGAGAGAGAGAGGGGGGGTGAGGGGGGACAGAGGAGAGAGAGGGGGAAGTGAGGGGGGGACAGAGGAGAGAGAGAGGGGGCAGAGGAGAGAGAGAGGGGGGGCAGAGGAGAGAGAGAGGGGGGGCAGAGGAGAGAGAGGGGGGGCAGAGGAGAGAGAGAGAGGGGAATAAACTAGTAGTTGTAAGAAAGTTCAATAAGTTAGTTAGTTAGTTGGTTAGTTAGTTGGTTAGTTGTTTAACTGTTTATTTACCTTCGTTATGGGTGATATCTGTTCTGTTTATTTACAGAAATGGGAGAGCTTCAATCCAGAGGTACGAAACACACTACACACACTACACTACACACTGCACACTGCACACACTACACACACTACACACTGCACACTGCACACACTACACTACACACACTACACACTGCACACACCACACACTACACACTACACACTGCACACTGCACACACTACACTACACACACTACACACTGCACACACTACACACTGCACACACTACACTACACACACTACACACTGCACACACTACACACTACACACTGCACACACACACTACACACACTACACTACACACACTACACACTGCACACACTACACTACACACACTACACACTGCACACACTACACACTACACACTGCACACACTACACTACACACACTACACACTGCACACACTACACACTGCACACACTACACTACACACACTACACACTGCACACACTACACACTACACACTGCACACACTACACTACACACACTACACACTGCACACACTACACACTACACACTGCACACACTACACACTACACACTGCACTACACACTGCACACTACACACTACACACTGCACACACTACACTACACTACTACACACTGCACACACACACTACACACTACACACTACACACTGCACACACACTACACACACTACACACTGCACACACTACACACACTACACACCTGCACACACTACACACTACACACTGCACTACACTACACACACTACACACTGCACACACTACACACTACACACACTACACACACTGCACACACTACACCCTGCACACACTACACACTGCACACACTACACACTACACACTGCACACACTACACACACACACTACACACTGCACTACACACTGCACACTACACACACTGCACACACTACACACTACACACTACACCCTACACACTACACACACACTGCACACACTACACACACTACACACTGCACACACTACACTACACACACTACACACTACACACACTACACACTGCACACACTACACACTACACACTGCACACACTACACACTACACACACTACACACTGCACACACTACACACTACACACTGCACACACTACACTACACACTGCACACACTACACACTACACACTACTACACACACACTACACACTACACACTGCACACACTACACTACACACTACACTGCACACACTACACTACACACACCCTACACACTGCACACACTACACACTACACACTGCACACACTGCACACACTACACACTACACACTACACACACACTACACACTGCACACACTACACACTACACACACACACACACACTACACTACACACACTACACACTGCACACTGCACACACACACTACACACTGCACACACTACACACTACACACACTACTACACACTGCACACACTACACACTACACACACTACACACTGCACACACTACACACTGCACACACTACACACACTGCACACACACTACACACTACACACACACACACTACACTACACACTGCACACACACACTGCACACTACACTACACACACTACACACTGCACACACTACACACTACACCCTGCACACACTACACTACACACACTACACACTGCACACACTACACACTACACACTGCACACACTACACACTACACCCTGCACACACTACACTACACACACTACACACTGCACACACTACACACTACACACTGCACACACTACACTACACACACTACACACTGCACACACTACACTACACACACTACACACTGCACACACTACACACTACACACTACACACTGCACACACTACACACACACTAAACACTACACACACACACTACACACTGCACACACTACACTACACACTGCACACACTACACACTACACACACACTACACACTACACACACTACACACTACACACACACACACTACACTGCACACACACTGCACACACACACTGCACACACTACACACACTACACACACACACACTACACACTACACACACACTACACTACACACTACACACACTACACACTACACTACACACACTACAACACACACACACACTAACTACACTCACTACACACTACACACTGCACACACTACACACTACACACTGCACACACTACACACTGCACACACTACACACTGCACACACACACACACTGCACACACTACACACTGCACACACTACACACTACACACTGCACACACTACACACACACTGCACACACTACACACTACACACACTGCACACACACACACACTACACACTGCACACACTACACACTACACACACACACACTACACACTACACACTACACACACACACTACCCACTACACACTGCACACACTACACACTACACACACTACACACTGCACACACACACACTGCACACACTACACACACACACTACACACTACACACTACACACTACACACTACACACTACACTACACTCACACACACTACACACTGCACACTACACTACACACACTACACACTGCACACTGCACACTGCACACACACACTACACACTGCACACACTACACACACACACTGCACACACTACACACTACACACTGCACACACTACACTACACCTACACACTACACACACACTACACACTACACACTACACTACACACTGCACACACTACACACACTACACACTACACACTGCACACACTACACACTACACACTGCACACTACACACACACACTACACACTACACACTGCACACTACACACTACACACTGCACACACTACACACTGCACACTACACTACACACACTACACACTGCACACACTGCACACACTACACACACTACACACTACACTACACACTACACACTACACACACTACACACACTACACACTACACACTGCACACACTACACACTGCACACACTACATACTACACACTGCACACACTACACACACTACACACTACACACACTACACACTACACACACACTAAACACTACACACACACTAAACACTCACTACACACTACAAACTACACACACTACACACTACACACTGCACACACTACACTACACACACTACACACTGCACACACACTGCACACACTACACACTACACACACTACACACTACACACACACTAAACACTACACACACACTAAACACTAAACACACACACTACACACTACAAACTACACACACTACACACTACAAACTACACACACTACGCACTACACACACACTAAACACTACACACACACTAAACACTAAACACACACACTACACACTACAAACTACACACACTACACACTACAAACTACACACACTACGCACACACACGCAGTCTACTAATAGTGTCATCGAGTTTTTCTGACCACATAGTTGTCCTTCTCCTTCTGTTTCTCTGAGACTGTGGTCTCCCATGAACCTCGTAGTTTCCTTCTCCTTCTGTTTCTCTGAGACTGTGGTCTCCCATGAACCTCGTAGTTTCCTTCTCCTTCTGTTTCTCTGAGACTGTGGTCTCCCATGAACCTCGTAGTTTCTCCCATTCTCCCTTCTCCTTCTGTTTCTCTGAGACTGTGGTCTCCCATGAACCTCGTAGTTTCCTTCTCCTTCTGTTTCTCTGAGACTGTGGTCTCCCATGAACCTCGTAGTTTCCTTCTCCTTCTGTTTCTCTGAGACTGTGGTCTCCCAAACCTCGTAGTTTCCTTCTCCTTCTGTTTCTCTGAGACTGTGGTCTCCCATGAACCTCGTAGTTTCCTTCTCCTTCTGTTTCTCTGAGACTGTGGTCTCCCATGAACCTCGTAGTTTCCTTCTCCTTCTGTTTCTCTGAGACTGTGGTCTCCCATGAACCTCGTAGTTTCCTTCTCCTTCTGTTTCTCTGAGACTGTGGTCTCCCATGAACCTCGTAGTTTTCCTTCTCCTTCTAAGAAAAGGGAAGCAAGAGAGAAAGGAGAAGAATAGACTAAATTGAGAAGGAAGGCGGAGTAGAGGGGAGGAGGGGGATGGAGAGGGAGGAGGGGAGGGAGGATGGAGAGGGGAGGAGGTGGGGGAGAGGATGGAGAGGGTAGGAGAGGGGGGGGGGGGGATGGGGAGGGGATGGAGGTGGGGGAGAGGATGGAGGGGAGGAGGGGATGGAGAGGGGAGGGGAGGATGGAGGGATGGAGAGGGGGAGGAGTTGGGGGATGGAAAGGGGAGGGGAGGAGGGGGATGGAGAAGGGAGGAGTGGGGAGGAGGGGAATGGAGAGGGAAGGAGGGGGGGAGAGGGGAGGAGGGGAGTCTCTACTATACACCCTGGTCTCTACTATAACCCCCATAGTAAACTATACACCCTGGTCTCTACTATAACCCCCATATACACCCTGGTCTCTCTATACACCATGGTCTCTACTATACACCCTGGTATCTACTATAACCCCCATAGTAAACTATACACCCTGGTCTCTACTATACACCATGGTCTCTACTATACACCCTGGTCTCTACTATACACCCTGGTCTCTACTATACACCCTGGTCTCTACTATAACCCCCATAGTAAACTATACACCCTGGTCTCTACTATACACCCTGGTCTCTACTATAACCCCCGTAGTAAACTATACACCCTGGTCTCTACTATACACCCTGGTATCTACTATACACCCTGGTCTCTACTATACACCCTGGTATCTACTATACACCCCATAGTAAACTATACACCCTGGTCTCTACTATACACCCTGGTCTCTACTATAACCCCCATAGTAAACTATACACCCTGGTCTCTACTATAACCCCCATAGTAAACTATACACCCTGGTCTCTACTTAACACCATGGTCTCTACTATAACCCCCGTAGTAAACTATACACCCTGGTATCTACTATACACCCTGGTCTCTACTATACACCCTGGTATCTACTATACACCCTGGTATCTACTATACACCCTGGTCTCTACTATAACGCCCATAGTAAACTATACACCCTGGTCTCTACTATACACCCTGGTATCTACTATAACCCCCATAGTAAACTGTACACCCTGGTCTCTACTATACACCCTGGTCTCTACTATACACCCTGGTCTCTACTATACACCCTGGTCTCTACTATAACACCCATAGTAAACTATACACCCTGGTCTCTACTATATACCCTGGTATCTACTACAACCCCCATAGTAAACTGTACACCCTGGTCTCTACTATACACCCTGGTCTCTACTATACACCCTGGTCTCTACTATAACCCCCATAGTAAACTATACACCCTGGTCTCTACTATACACCCTGGTATCTACTATAACCCCCATAGTAAACTGTACACCCTGGTCTCTACTATACACCCTGGTCTCTACTATAACCCCCATAGTAAACTATACACCCTGGTCTCTACTATACACCCTGGTATCTACTATACACCCTGGTCTCTACTATAACTCCCATAGTAAACTATGCACCCTGGTCTCTACTATAACCCCCATAGTAAACTATACACCCTGGTCTCTACTATACACCCTGGTCTCTACTATAACGCCCATAGTAAACTATACACCCTGGTCTCTACTATACACCCTGGTATCTACTATAACCCCCATAGTAAACTGTACGCCCTGGTCTCTACTATACACCCTGGTCTCTACTATACACCCTGGTCTCTACTATAACCCCCATAGTAAACTATACACCCTGGTCTCTACTATACACCCTGGTATCTATTATAACCCCCATAGTAAACTATACACCCTGGTCTCTACTATACACCCTGGTCTCTACTATACACCCTGGTCTCTACTATAACCCCCATAGTAAACTATACACCCTGGTCTCTACTATACACCCTGGTCTCTACTATACGCCCTGGTCTCTACTATACACCCTGGTCTCTACTGTACACCCTGGTCTCTACTATACACCCTGGTCTCTACTATACACCCTGGTCTCTACTATACACCCTGGTCTCTACTATACACCCTGTAGTAAACTATACATCTTGGTCTCTACTATACACCCTGGTCTCTACTATACACCCTGGTCTCTACTATACACCCTGGTCTCTACTATACACCCTGGTCTAAACTATACACCCTGTAGTAAACTATACACCCTGGTCTCTACTATACACCCTGGTCTCTACTATACACCCTGGTCTCTACTATACACCCTGGTCTCTACTATACACCCTGTAGTAAACTATACACCCTGGTCTCTACTATACACCCTGGGATCAACTATAACCCCCATAGTAAACTATACACCATGGTCTCTACTATACACCCTGGTCTCTACTATAACCCCCATAGTAAACTATACACCCTGGTCTCTACTATACACCCTGGTCTCTACTATAACCCCCGTAGTGAACTATACACCCTGGTCTCTACTATACACCCTGGTCTCTACTATAACCCCCATAGTAAACTATACACCCTGGTCTCTACTATAACTGCCGTAGTAAACTATACACCCTGGTCTCTACTATACACCCTGGTCTCTACTATAAGCCCCATAGTAAACTATACACCCTGGTCTCTACTATACACCCTGGTCTCTACTATAACCCCCATAGTAAACTATACACCCTGGTCTCTACTATACACCCTGGTCTCTACTATAACCCCCATAGTAAACTATACACCCTGGTATCTACTATACACCCTGGTCTCTACTATACACCCTGGTCTCTACTATACACCCTGTAGTAAACTATACACCCTGGTCTCTACTATACACCCTGGTCTCTACTATAACCCCCATAGTAAACTATACACCCTGGTCTCTACTATACACCCTGGTCTCTACTATACACCCTGGTCTCTACTATACACCCTGTAGTAAACTATACACCCTGGTCTCTACTATACACCCTGGTCTCTACTATACACCCTGGTCTCTACTATACACCCTGGTCTATACTATACACCCTGGTCTCTACTATACACCCTGGTCTCTACTATACACCCTGGTCTCTGCTATACACCCTGTAGTAAACTATACACCCTGGTCTCTACTATACACCCTGGTCTCTACTATACACCCTGGTCTCTACTATACACCCTGGTCTCTACTATACACCCTGTAGTAAACTATACACCCTGGTCTCTACTATACACCCTGGTCTCTACTATACACCCTGGTCTCTACTATACACCCTGTACTAAACCCTGGTCTCTACTATAACCCTGGTCTCTACTATACACCCTGGTCTCTACTATACACCCTGGTCTCTACTATACACCCTGTAGTAAACTATACACCCTGGTCTCTACTATACACTATACTATACACCCTGGTCTCTACTATACACCCTGGTCTCTACTATACACCCTGGTCTCTACTATACACCCTGGTCTCTACTATACACCCTGGTCTCTAAACTATACACCCTGGTCTCTACTATACACCCTGGTAGTCTACTATACACCCTGGTCTCTACTATACACCCTGGTCTCTACTATACACCCTAGTAAACTATACACCCTGGTCTCTACTATACACCCTGGTCTCTACTATACACCCCCTGGTCTCTACTATACACCCTGGTCTCTACTATAACCCCCATAGTAAACAATACACCCTGGTCTCTACTATACACCCTGGTATCTACTATACACCCTGGTCTCTACTATACACCCTGGTATCTACTATACACCCTGGTCTCTGCTATACACCCTGGTCTCTACTATACACCCTGGTCTCTACTATACACCCTGGTCTCTACTATACACCCTGGTCTCTACTATACACCCTAGTACTATACACCCTGGTCTCTACTATACACCCTGGTATCTACTATACACCCTGGTCTCTACTATACACCCTGTCTCTACTATACACCCTGGTCTCTACTATACACCCTGGTCTATACACCCTGGTCTCTACTATAACCCCCATAGTAAACTATACACCCTGGTCTCTACTATAACCCTGTAGTAAACTATACACCCTGGTCTCTACTATACACCCTGGTCTCTACTATAACCCCATAGTAAACTATACACCCTGGTCTCTACTATAACCCCCATAGTAAACTATACACCCTGGTCTCTACTATACACCCTGGTCTCTACTATACACCCTGGTCTCTACTATACACCCTGGTCTCTACTATACACCCTGGTCTCTACTATACACCCTGGTCTCTACTATACACCCTGTAGTAAACTATACACCCTGGTCTCTACTATACACCCTGGTCTCTACTATACCCCCCGTAGTAAACTATACACCCTGGTCTCTACTATACACCCTGGTCTCTACTATACACCCTAGTAAACTATACACCCTGGTCTCTACTATACACCCCATGTAAACTATACACCCTGGTCTCTACTATACACCCTACCACCCTGTAGTACACCCTGGTCTCTACTATACACCCTGGTCTCTACTATACACCCTGGTCTCTACTATACACCCTGGTAAACTATACACCCTGGTCTCTACTATACACCCTGGTCTCTACTATACACCCTAGTAAACTATACACCACTATACACCCTGGTCTCTACTATACACCCTGGTCTCTACTATACACCCTGGTCTCTACTAGTAAACTATACACCCTGGTCTCTACTATACACCCTGGTCTCTACTATAACCCTGGTCTCTACTATACACCCTGGTCTCTACTATACACCCTGTAGTAAACTATACACCCTGGTCTCTACCCACCCTGGTCTCTACTATACCCCCTGGTACACCCTGGTCTCTATACTACTATACACCCTGTAGTAAACTATACTACACCCTGGTCTCTACTATACACCCTGGTCTCTACTATACACCCTGTCTCTACTATACACCCTGGTCTCTATATACACCTGGTCTCTACTATAACCCCTGTAGTAAACTATACACCCTGGTCTCTACTATACACCCTGGTCTCTACTATACACCCTGGTCTCTACTATACACCCTGTAAACTATACACCCTGGTCTCTACTATACACCCTGGTATCTACTATAACCCCCATAGTAAACTATACACCCTGGTCTCTACTATACACCCACCCTGGTCTCTACTATACACCCTGGTCTCTACTATAACCCCGTAGTAAACTATACACCCTGGTCTCTACTATACACCCTGGTCTCTACTATAACACCTGTAGTAAACTATACACCCTGGTCTCTACTATACACCCTGGTCTCTACTATAACCCCCATAGTAAACTATACACCCTGGTCTCTACTATACACCCTGGTCTCTACTATACACCCTGGTCTCTACTATACACCCTGGTCTCTACTATACACCCTGTAGTAAACTATACACCCTGGTTTCTACTATACACCCTGGTCTCTACTATAACCCCCCTGGTAAACTACTACACCCTGGTCTCTACTATACACCCTGGTCTCTACTATACACCCTGTAGTAAACTATACACCCTGGTCTCTACTATACACCCTGGTCTCTACTATAACCCCCATAGTAAACTATACACCCTGGTCTCTACTATACACCCTGGTCTCTACTATACACCCTGGTCTCTACTATACACCCTGTAGTAAACTATACACCCTGGTCTCTACTATACACCCTGGTCTCTACTATACACCACCCTGGTCTCTACTATACACCCTGGTCTCTACTATAACACCCTTAGTAACTACTACACCCTGGTCTCTACTATACACCCTGTAGTAAACTATACACCCTGGTCTCTACTATACACCCTGGTCTCTACTATACACCCTGGTCTCTACTATACACCCTGGTCTCTACTATACACCCTGTAGTAAACTATACACCCTGGTCTCTACTATACACCCTGGTCTCTACTATACACCCTGGTCTCTACTATACACCCTGTAGTAAACTATACACCCTGGTCTCTACTATACACCCTGGTCTCTACTATACACCCTGTAGTAAACTATACACCCTGGTCTCTACTATACACCCTGGTCTCTACTATACACCCTGGTCTCTACTATACACCCTGGTCTCTACTATACACCCTGGTCTCTACTATACACCCTGGTCTCTACTATACACCCTGGTCTCTACTATACACCCTGGTCTCTACTATACACCCTGTAGTAAACTATACACCCTGGTCTCTACTATACACCCTGGTCTCTACTATAAACCCCGTCTCTACTATACACCCTGGTCTCTACTATAACCCCGTAAACTATACACCCTGGTCTCTACTATGGTCTCTACACCCCCATAGTCTACTATACACCCTGGTCTCTACTATACACCCTGGTCTCTACTATAACCCCCATAGTAAAACTATACACCCTGTAAAACTAGTAAACTACACCTGGTCTCTACTATACACCCTGGTCTCTACTATAACCCCCATAGTAAACAATACACCCTGGTCTCTACTATACACCCTGGTATCTACTATACACCCTGGTCTCTACTATACACCCTGGTATCTACTATACACCCTGGTCTCTGCTATACACCCTGGTCTCTACTATACACCCTGGTCTCTACTATACACCCTGGTCTCTACTATACACCCTGGTCTCTACTATACACCCTGGTCTACTATAACCCCATAGTACTATACCCTGGTCTCTACTATACACCCTGTAGTAAACTATACACCCTGGTTTCTACTATACACCCTGGTCTCTACTATACACCCTGGTCTCTACTATAACCCCCATAGTAAACTATACACCCTGGTCTCTACTATAACCCCCATAGTAAACTATACACCCTGGTCTCTACTATACACCCTGGTCTCTACTATAACCCCCATAGTAAACTATACACCCTGGTTTCTACTATACACCCTGGTCTCTACTATACACCCTGTAGTAAACTATACACCCTGGTCTCTACTATACACCCTGGTCTCTACTATAACCCCCATAGTAAACTATACACCCTGGTCTCTACTATACACCCTGGTCTCTACTATACACCCTGGTCTCTACTATACACCCTGGTCTCTACTATACACCCTGGTCTCTACTATACGCCCTGGTCTCTACTATACACCCTGGTCTCTACTATAACCCCATAGTAAACTACTATACCCTGGTCTCTACTATACACCCTGGTCTCTACTATACACCCTGGTCTCTACTATACACCCTGTCTCTAAACTATAACATAGTAAACTATACACCCTGGTCTCTACTATACACCCTGGTCTCTACTATACACCCTGGTCTCTACTATACACCCTGGTCTCTACTATAACCCTGTAGTAAACTATACACCCTGGTCTCTACTATACACCCTGGTCTCTACTATACACCCTGGTCTCTACTATACACCCTGGTCTCTACTATACACCCTGGTCTCTACTATACACCCTGTAGTAAACTATACACCCTGGTCTCTACTATACACCCTGGTCTCTACTATACACCCTGGTCTCTACTATACACCCTGGTCTCTACTATACACCCTGTAGTAAACTATACACCCTGGTCTCTACTATACACCCTGGTCTACTATAACCCCCATAGTAAACTATACACCCTGGTCTCTACTATAACACCCTGGTCTCTACTATACACCCTGGTCTCTACTATACACTATATACACCCTGGTCTCTACTATACACCCTGTAGTAAACCCTGGTACACCCTGGTCTCTACTATACCCCCTAGTAAACTATACACCCTGGTCTCTACTATACACCCTGGTCTCTACTATACACCCCTGGTCTCTACTATACACCCTGTAGTAAACTATACACCCTGGTCTCTACTATACACCCTGGTCTCTACTATACTATACACCCTGGTCTCTACTATACACCCCTGGTCTCTACTATACTACCCCTGGTCTCTACTATAACCCCCATAGTAAACTATACACCCTGGTCTCTACTATACACCCTGGTCTCTACTATACACCCTGGTCTCTACTATACACCCTGGTCTCTACTATACACCCCTCTACTATACACCCTGGTCTCTACTATACACCCTGGTCTCTAGTAAAACTATACACCCTGGTCTCTACTATACACCCTGGTCTCTACTATACACCCTGTAGTAAACTATACACCCTGGTCTCTACTATACACCCTGGTCTCTACTATACACCCTGGTCTCTACTATACACCCTGGTCTCTACTATAACCCCCATAGTAAACTATACACCCTGGTCTCTACTATACACCCTGGTCTCTACTATACACCCTGGTCTCTACTATACACCCTGTAGTAAACTATACACCCTGGTCTCTACTATACACCCTGGTCTCTACTATACACCCTGGTAGTAAACTATACACCCTATCTACTATACACCCTGGTCTCTACTATACACCCTGGTCTCTACTATACACCCTGGTCTCTACTATAACCCCCATAGTAAACTATACACCCTGGTCTCTACTATACACCCTGGTCTCTACTATACACCCTGGTCTCTACTATACACCCTGGTCTCTACTATACACCCTGGTATCTACTATACACCCTGGTCTCTATACACCCTGGTCTCTACTATACACCCTGGTCTCTACTATACACCCTGGTCTCTACTATAACACCCTGGTAAACTATACACCCTGGTCTCTACTATACACCCTGGTCTCTACTATAACCCCCAGTAACTATACACCCTGGTCTCTACTATAACCCCCTGTAGTAAACTATACACCCTGGTCTCTACTATACACCCTGGTCTCTACTATACACCCTGTCTCTAAACTATACACCCTGGTCTCTACTATACACCCTGGTCTCTACTATAACCCCCATAGTAAACTATACACCCTGGTCTCTACTATACACCCTGGTCTCTACTATACCCTGTAGTAAACTATACACCCTGGTCTCTACTATACACCCTGGTCTCTACTATACACCCTGGTAAACTATACACCCTACTATACACCCTGTAGTACTATACACCCTGGTCTCTACTATACACCCTGGTCTCTACTATAACCCCCATAGTAACTAACACCCTGGTCTCTACTATACACCCTGGTCTCTACTATACACCCTGGTCTCTACTATAACCCCCATAGTAAACTATACACCCTGGTCTCTACTATACACCCTGGTCTCTACTATACACCCTGGTCTCTACTATACACCCTGTAGTAAACTATACACCCTGGTCTCTACTATACACCCTGGTCTCTACTATACACCCTGGTCTCTACTATACACCCTGGTCTCTACTATACACCCTGGTCTCTACTATACACCCTGGTCTCTACTATACACCCTGGTCTCTACTATACACCCGTCTCTACTATACACCCTGGTAACTGTACACCCTGGTCTCTACTATACACCCTGGTCTCTACACCCTGGTCTACTATACACCTGGTCTCTACTATACACCCTGGTCTCTACTATACACCCTGGTCTCTACTATACACCCTGTCTGGTAAACTATACACCCTGGTCTCTACTATGGTCTCTACATACACCTGGTCTCTACTATACACCCTGTAGTAAACTATACACCCTGGTCTCTACTATACACCCTGGTCTCTACTATACACCCTGGTCTCTACTATACACCCTGGTCTCTACTATACACCCTGTAGTAAACTATACACCCTGGTCTCTACTATACACCCTGGTATCTACTATAACCCCCGATAGTAAACTATACACCCTGGTCTCTACTATACACCCTGTAGTCAACTATACACCCTGGTCTATACTATACACCCTGGTCTCTACTATAACCCCCGTAGTAAACTATACACCCTGGTCTCTGCTATACACCCTGGTCTCTACTATAACCCCCATAGTAAACAATACACCCTGGTCTCTACTATACACCCTGGTATCTACTATACACCCTGGTCTCTACTATACACCCTGGTATCTACTATACACCCTGGTCTCTGCTATACACCCTGGTCTCTACTATACACCCTGGTAAACCCCCTGGTCTCTACTATACACCCTGGTCTCTACTACTATAAACACCCCTGGTCTCTACTATACACCCTGGTCTCTACTATACCCCCTGGTCTCTACTATACACCACCCTGGTCTCTACTATACACCCTGGTCTCTACTATACACCCTGGTCTCTACTATACACCCTGGTAAACTATACACCCTGGTCTCTACTATACACCCTGGTCTCTACTATAACCCCCTGTAGTAAACTATACACCCTGGTCTCTACTATACACCCTGGTCTCTACTATACACCCTGGTCTCTACTATACACCCTGGTCTCTACTATACACCCTGTAGTAAACTATACACCCTGGTCTCTACTATACACCCTGGTCTCTACTATACACCCTGGTCTCTACTATACACCCTGTAGTAAACTATACACCCTGGTCTCTACTATACACCCTGGTCTCTACTATACACCCTGGTCTCTACTATAACCCCTCTACTATACACCCTGTAAACTATACACCCTGGTCTCTACTATACACCCTGGTCTCTACTATACACCCTGGTCTCTACTATACACCCTGGTCTATACACCCTACTATACACCCCCTGGTCTCTACTATACACCCTGGTCTCTACTATACACCCTAGTAAACTACACCCTGGTCTCTACTATACACCCTGGTCTCTACTATACACCCTGGTCTCTAAACTATACACCCTGGTCTCTACTATACACCCTGTAGTCAACTATACACCCTGGTCTCTACTATACACCCTGGTCTCTACTATACACCCTGGTCTCTACTATACACCCTGGTCTCTACTATACACCCTGTAGTAAACTATACACCCTGGTCTCTACTATACACCCTGGTCTCTACTATACACCCTGGTCTCTACTATACACCCTGGTCTCTACTATACACCCTGGTCTCACCCTGGTCTCTACTATACACCCTGGTCTCTACTATACACCCTGGTCTCTACTATACACCCTGGTCTCTACTATACACCCTGGTCTCTAAACTACTATACACCCTGGTCTCTACTATACACCCTGGTCTCTACTATACACCCTGGTCTCTACTATACACCCTGGTCTCTACTATAAACACCCTAGTAAAACTATACACCCTGGTCTCTACTATAACCCCCACCACCCTGGTCTCTACTATAACCCCCATAGTAAACTATACACCCTGGTCTCTACTATACTATAACCCCCTGTAGTAAACTATACACCCTGGTCTCTACTATACACCCTGGTCTCTACTATACACCCCTGGTCTCTACTATACACCCTGTAGTAAACTATACACCCCTGGTCTCTACTATACACCCTGGTCTCTACTATACACCCCTCTACTATAGGTAATACACCCTGGTCTCTACTATACACCCTGGTCTCTACTATACACCCTGGTCTCTACTATACACCCTGGTCTCTACTATACACCCTGGTCTCTACTATACACCCTGGTAACTATACACCCTGGTACACCTGGTCTCTGCTACACCTGGTCTCTACTATACACCCTGGTCTCTACTATAACCCCTGTAGTAAACTATACACCCTGGTCTCTACTATACACCCTGGTCTCTACTATACACCCTGTAGTAAACTATACACCCTGGTCTCTACTATACTGGTCTCTACTATACACCCTGGTCTCTGCTATACACCCTGTAGTAAACTATACACCCTGGTCTCTACTATACACCCTGGTCTCTACTATACACCCTGTAGTAAACTATACACCCTGGTCTCTACTATACACCCTGTAGTAAACTATACACCCTGGTCTCTACTATACACCCTGGTCTCTACTATACACCCTGGTCTCTACTATACACCCTGTAGTAAACTATACACCCTGGTCTCTACTATACACCCTGGTCTCTACTATAACCCCCATGGTAAACTGTACACCCTGGTCTCTACTATACACCCTGTAGTAAACTATACACCATGGTCTCTACTATACACCCTGGTCTCTACTATACACCCTGGTCTCTACTATACACCCTGGTCTCTACTATACACCCTGTAGTAAATACACCCTGCACCCCTGGTCTCTACTATACACCCTGGTCTCTACTATACACCCTGGTCTAAACTATACACCCTGGTCTCTACTATACACCCTGGTCTCTACTATACACCCTGGTCTACTATACACCCTGGTCTCTACTATACACCCTGGTCTCTATACACCCTGGTATCTACTATACACCCTGGTCTCTACTATACACCCTGGTCTCTACTATACACCCTGGTCTCTACTATAACCCCCTGTAGTAAAACTATACACCCTGGTCTCTACTATACACCCTGGTCTACTATACTGCTATACACCCTGGTCTCTACTATACACCCTCTCTACTATACACCCTGGTCTCTATACACCCTGGTCTCTACTATACACCCTGGTCTCTACTATACACCCTGGTCTCTAGTAAACTATACACCCTGGTCTCTACTATACACCTGGTCTCTACTATACACCCTGGTCTCTACTATACACCCTGGTCTCTACTATAACACCTGTAGTAAACTATACACCCTGGTCTCTACTATACACCCTGGTCTCTGTATACACCCTGGTCTCTACTATACACCCTGGTCTCTACTATACACCCTGGTCTCTACCACCCTGGTCTCTACTATACACCCTGGTAGTAAACTATACACCCTGGTCTCTACTATACACCCTGGTCTCTACTATACACCCTGGTCTCTACTATACACCCTGGTCTCTACTATACACCCTGTAGTAAACTATACACCCTGGTCTCTACTATACACCCTGGTATCTACTATAACCCCCTCTATATACACCCCTCTACTATAAACTATACACCCTGGTCTCTACTATACACCCTGGTCTCTACTATAACCCCTCTACTAGTAAACTATACACCCTGGTCTCTACTATACACCCTGGTCTCTACTATACACCCTGTAGTGAACTATACACCCTGGTCTCTACTATACACCCTGGTCTCTACTATAACCCCCATAGTAAACTATACACCCTGGTCTCTACTATACACCCTGGTCTCTACTATAACCCCCATAGTAAACTATACACCCTGGTCTATACTATACACCCTGGTCTCTACTATAACCCCCATAGTAAACTATACACCCTGGTCTCTACTATACACCCTGGTCTCTACTATAACCCCCATAGTAAACTATACACCCTGGTCTCTACTATACACCCTGGTCTCTACTATACACCCTGTAGTAAACTATACACCCTGGTCTCTACTATACACCCTGGTCTCTACTATACACCCTGGTCTCTGCTATACACCCTGTAGTAATCTATACACCCTGGTCTCTACTATACACCCTGGTCTGTATCCTGGTCTCTACTATACACCCTGGTCTCTACTATACACCCTGGTCTCTACTATACACCCTGTAGTAAACTATACACCCTGGTCTCTACTATACACCCTGGTCTCTACTATACACCCTGGTCTCTACTATACACCCTGTAGTAAACTATACACCCTGGTCTCTACTATACACCCTGGTATCTACTATAACCCCCATAGTAAACTATACACCCTGGTCTCTACTATACACCCTGGTCTCTACTATAACCCCCATAGTAAACTATACACCCTGGTCTCTACTATACACCCTGGTCTCTACTATTACCCCTGTAGTGAACTATACACCCTGGTCTCTACTATACACCCTGGTCTCTACTATAACCCCCATAGTAAACTATACACCCTGGTCTCTACTATACACCCTGGTCTCTACTATAACCCCCATAGTAAACTATACACCCTGGTCTATACTATACACCCTGGTCTCTACTATAACCCCCATAGTAAACTATACACCCTGGTCTCTACTATACACCCTGATCTCTACTATAACCCCCATAGTAAACTATACACCCTGGTCTCTACTATACACCCTGGTCTCTACTATACACCCTGATCTCTACTATAACCCCCATAGTAAACTATACATGTGGAGTGATGTGGAGGTAAACCCAGGCCCTGCATGTCCCCAGGTACCCTCATTTGTTGACTTCTGTGATCGAAAAAGCCTTGGTTTTATGCATGTCAACATCAGAAGCCTCCTCCCTAAGTTTGTTTTACTCACTGCTTTAGCACACTCTGCTAACCCTGATGTCCTTGCCGTGTCTGAATCCTGGCTCAGGAAGGCCACCAAAAATTCAGAGATTTCCATACCCAACTATAACATCTTCCGTCAAGATAGAACTACCAAAGGGGGCGGAGTTGCAGTCTACTGCAGAGATAGCCTGCAAAGTAATGTCATACTTTCCAGGTCCATACCCAAACAGTTCGAACTACTAATTTTGAAAATTACCCTCTCCAGAAATAAGTCTCTCACTGTTGCCGCCTGCTACCGGCCACCCTCAGCTCCCAGCTGTGCCCTGGACACCATTTGTGAATTGATCGCCCCACATCTAGCTTCAGAGTTTGTTCTGTTAGGTGACCTAAACTGGGATATGCTTAACACCCCGGCAGTCCTACAATGTAAGCTAGATGCCCTCAATCTCACTCAAATCATCAAGGAACCCACCAGGTACAACCCTAACTCTGTAAACAAGGGCACCCTCATAGACGTCATCCTGACCAACTGGCCCTCCAAATACACCTCCGCTGTCTTCAACCAGGATCTCAGCGATCACTGCCTCATTGCCTGTATCCGCTACGGAGCCGCAGTCAAACGACCACCCCTCATCACTGTCAAACGCTCCCTAAAACACTTCTGTGAGCAGGCCTTTCTAATCGACCTGGCCCGGGTATCCTGGAAGGACATTGACCTCATCCCGTCAGTTGAGGATGCCTGGTCATTCTTTAAAAGTAACTTCCTCACCATTTTAGATAAGCATGCTCCGTTCAAAAAATGCAGAACCAAGAACAGATACAGCCCTTGGTTCACTCCAGACCTGACTGCCCTCGACCAGCACAAAAACATCCTGTGGCGGACTGCAATAGCATTGAATAGCCCCCGTGATATGCAACTGTTCAGGGAAGTCAGGAACCAATACACGCAGTCAGTCAGGAAAGCTAAGGCCAGCTTCTTCAGGCAGAAGTTTGCATCCTGTAGCTCCAACTCCAAAAAGTTCTGGGACACTGTGAAGTCCATGGAGAACAAGAGTACCTCCTCCCAGCTGCCCACTGCACTGAGGCTAGGTAACACGGTCTCCACCGATAAATCCACGATTATCGAAAGCTTCAATAAGCACTTCTCAACGGCTGGCCATGCCTTCCGCCTGGCTACTCCAACCTCGGCCAACAGCTCCACCCCCCCGCAGCTCCTCGCCCAAGCCTCTCCAGGTTCTCCTTTACCCAAATCCAGATAGCAGATGTTCTGAAAGAGCTGCAAAACCTAGACCCGTACAAATCAGCTGGGCTTGACAATCTGGACCCTCTATTTCTGAAACTATCTGCCGCCATTGTCGCAACCCCTATTACCAGCCTGTTCAACCTCTCTTTCATATCGTCTGAGATCCCCAAGGATTGGAAAGCTGCCGCAGTCATCCCCCTCTTCAAAGGGGGAGACACCCCTGGACCCAAACTGCTATAGACCTATATCCATCCTGCCCTGCCTATCTAAGGTCTTCGAAAGCCAAGTCAACAAACAGGTCACTGACCATCTCGAATCCCACCGTACCTTCTCCGCTGTGCAATCTGGTTTCCGAGCCGGTCACGGGTGCACCTCAGCCACGCTCAAGGTACTAAACGATATCATAACCGCCATCGATAAAAGACAGTACTGTGCAGCCGTCTTCATCGACCTCGCCAAGGCTTTAACTCTGTCAATCACCATATTCTTATCGGCAGACTCAATAGCCTCGGTTTCTCGGATGACTGCCTTGCCTGGTTCACCAATTACTTTGCAGACAGAGTTCAGTGTGTCAAATCGGAGGGCATGCTGTCCGGTCCTCTGGCAGTCTCTATGGGGGTGCCACAGGGTTCAATTCTCGGGCCGACTCTTTTCTCTGTATATATCAATGATGTTGCTCTTGCTGCGGGCGATTCCCTGATCCACCTCTACGCAGACGACACCATTCTATATACTTTCGGCCCGTCATTGGACACTGTGCTATCTAACCTCCAAACGAGCTTCAATGCCATACAGCACTCCTTCAGTGGCCTCCAACTGCTCTTAAACGCGAGTAAAACCAAATGCATGCTTTTCAACCGATCGCTGCCTGCACCCGCATGCCCGACTAGCATCACCACCCTGGATGGTTCCGACCTTGAATATGTGGACATCTATAAGTACCTAGGTGTCTGGCTAGACTGCAAACTCTCCTTCCAGACTCACATCAAACATCTCCAATCGAAAATCAAATCAAGAGTCGGCTTTCTATTCCGCAACAAAGCCTCCTTCACTCACGCCGCCAAGCTTACCCTAGTAAAACTGACTATCCTACCGATCCTCGATTTCGGCGATGTCATCTACAAAATGGCTTCCAACACTCTACTCAGCAAACTGGATGCAGTCTATCATAGTGCCATCCGTTTTGTCACCAAAGCACCTTATACCACCCACCACTGCGACTTGTATGCTCTAGTCGGCTGGCCCTCGCTACATATTCGTCGCCAGACCCACTGGCTCAGGTCATCTACAAGTCCATGCTAGGTAAAGCTCCGCCTTATCTCAGTTCACTGGTCACGATGGCAACACCCATCCGTAGCACACGCTCCAGCAGGTGTATCTCACTGATCATCCCTAAAGCCAACACCTCATTTGGCCGCCTTTCGTTCCAGTACTCTGCTGCCTGTGACTGGAACAGAACTGCAAAAATCGCTGAAGTTGGAGACTTTATCTCCTCACCAACTTCAAACATCAGCTATCCGAGCAGCTAACCGATCGCTGCAGCTGTACATAGTCTATTGGTAAATAGCCCACCCATTTTCACCTACCTCATTCCCATACTGTTTTTATACTATTTTTTTTATTTATTTATTTACTTTTCTGCTCTTTTGCACACCAATATCTCTACCTGTACATGACCATCTGATCATTTATCACCCCAGTGTTAATCTGCAAAATTGTATTATTCGCCTACCTCCTCATGCCTTTTGCACACATTGTATATAGACTGCCCATTTTTTTTCTACTGTGTTATTGACTTGTTAATTGCTTACTCCATGTGTAACTCTGTGTTGTCTGTTCACACTGCTATGCTTTATCTTGGCCAGGTCGCAGTTGCAAATGAGAACTTGTTCTCAACTAGCCTACCTGGTTAAATAAAGGTGAAATAAAATAAAATAAAAAACCCTGGTCTCTACTATAACCCCCATAGTAAACTATACACCATGGTCTCTACTATACACCCTGATCTCTACTATAACCCCCATAGTGAACTATACACCATGGTCTCTACTATTCACCCTGGTATCTACTATACACCCTGGTCTCTACTATAACCCCCATAGTGAACTATACACCATGGTCTCTACTATACACCCTGATCTCTACTATAACCCCCATAGTAAACTATACACCCCGGTCTCTACTATACACTCTGGTATCTACTATACACCCTGGTCTCTACTATAACCCCCATTGACACACGAGTGCATTCACACAGCCCCCACACACACACATACAGACAAACACATTCACACAGCACACACAACACACAGACACACACACATACACACAGACACACACACAGACACACACACACAACCCCAGTAGCACTGCTTCTCTAGAAACTCTGTCCTTCTCCTCAAGGAACCACATGACTGACCCCCCCGCCTCCTCTCATCTCCCCCAGATACCTCCTACCAGCCGCTCTTCTCTTGGCACTGGTGGTATGTTGTCATGGCGATAGCTGTTGCCGTGGCACTAGCAGTCCTAATGGCAGTGTACGTGGCCAAACTACGGCGGAAGGAGACACGCTTTGGGTGAGTAGGCTCCTCAGTCTCCCAGGCGGAGTGTGTGTGTGTGTGTGTGTGTGTGTGTGTGTGTGTGTGTGTGTGTGTGTGTGTGTGTGTGTGTGTGTGTGTGTGTGTGTGTGTGTGTGTGTGTGTGTTTGACGTAATGGTAAATGTCATGTATTAGCTAAGAAAACAGGGGTTTTCTCTTTGTGTCAGCGTGCATTCTGGGGCCTGCAGAACGACTCTGTTATAAAACTCTATGGATTCTGACATATTAGAGAAAGGTTCTACAGCTGTGTTTGTGCATCTGCCTGCACCCACCTGGAGAGTCTATAACCCATCTGGAGAGTCTATAACCCCTCTGGAGAGTCTATAACCCATCTGGAGAGTCTATAACCCCTCTGGAGAGTCTATAACCCATCTGGAGAGTATATAACCCATCTGGAGAGTCTATAACCCATCTGGAGAGTCTATAACCCCTCTGGAGAGTCTATAACCCATCTGGAGAGTATATAACCCATCTGGAGAGTATATAACCCATCTGGAGAGTCTATAACCCATCTGGAGTGTCTATAACCCCTCTGGAGTCTATAACTCATCTGGAGAGTCTATAACCCCTCTGGAGAGTCTATAACCCATATGTAGAGTATATAACCTATCTGGAGAGTATATAACCCCTCTGGAAAGTATATAACCCATCTGGAGAGTCTATAACCCATCTGGAGAGTCTATAACCCCTCTGGAGAGTCTATAACTCATCTGGAGAGTCTATACCCCATATGTAGAGTATATAACCCATCTGGAGAGTATATAACCCCCCTGGAAAGTATATAACCCATCTGGAGAGTCTATAACCCATCTGGAGAGTCTATAACCCATCTGGAGAGTATGTAACCCATCTGGAGTGTCTATGTAACCCATCTGGAGAGTCTATATTCCCCATCTGGAGAGTCTATAGCCCATCTGGAGAGTCTATAGCCCATCTGGAGTGTATATATATATTACCCACCTGGAGTGTCTATATAACCCATCTGGAGAGCCTATAACCCATCTGGAGAGTATATATATAACCGATCTGGAGTGTCTATATAACCCATCTGGAGAGCCTATAGCCAATCTGGAGAGCCTATTTCCCATCTGGAGTGTATATATATAATACCCATCTGGAGTGTCTATATAACCCATCTGGAGAGCCTATAGCCCATCTGGAGAGTCTATAGCCCATCTGGAGTGTATATATATTACCCATCTGGAGTGTCTATATAACCCATCTGGAGAGTCTAAAACCCATCTGGAGAGCCTATAACCCATCTGGAGAGTATATAACCAATCTGGAGAGTCTATAACCCATGTGGAGAGTCTATAACCCATCTGGAGAGTCTAAAACCCATCTGGAGTGTCTATGTAACTCATCTGGAGAGTCTATAACCCATCTGGAGAGTATATATATTACACCCATCTGGAGAGTCTATAACCCATCTGGAGAGTCTATACTCCATCTGGAGGGTCTATAACCCATCTGGAGAGTCTATAGCCCATCTGGGGAGTCTATAACCCATCTGGAGTGTCTATATAACCCATCTAGAGTGTCTATATTTCCCATCTGGAGAGTCTATAACCCATCTGGAGAGCCTATATTTCCCATCTGGAGAGTCTATAACCCATCTGGAGAGCCTATATTTCCCATCTGGAGAGTCTATAACCCATCTGGAGAGTATATAACCGATTTGGAGAGTCTATAACCCATCTGGAGAGTCTATACTCCATCTGGAGAGTCTATAGCCCATCTGGAGAGTCTATAACCCATCTGGAGTGTCTATATGACCCATCTGGAGTGTCTATGTAACCCATCTGGAGAGTCTATAAAACCCATCTGGAGAGTCTATAACCCATCTGGAGAGTCTATAACCCACCTGGAGAGTCTATAACCCATCTGGAGAGTCTACAACCCATCTGGAGAGTATATAACCTATTTGGAGAGTCTATAACCCATCTGGAGAGCCTATAGCCCATCTGGAGAGTCTATAACCCATCTGGAGAGTCTATAACCCATCTGGAGAGTCTATATCCCATCTGGAGGGTCTATAACCCATCTGGAGTGTCTATAACCCATCTGGAGTGTCTATATAACCCATCTGGAGTGTCTATATAACCCATCTGGAGTGTCTATAACCCATCTGGAGTGTCTATAACCCACCTGGAGAGTATATAACCTATTTGGAGAGTCTATAACCCATCTGGAGTGTCTATATAACCCCCCTGGAGAGTCTATAACCCATCTGGAGAGTCTATAACCCACCTGGAGAGTATATAACCTATTTGGAGAGTCTATAACCCATCTGGAGTGTCTATATAACCCCCCTGGAGAGTCTATAACCCATCTGGAGAGTCTATAACCCATCTGGAGAGTATATAACCCCTCTGGAGAGTCTATAACCCATCTGGAGTGTCTATAACCCACCTGGAGAGTATATAACCCATCTGGAGAGTCTATAACCCATCTGGAGAGTCTATAACCCATCTGGAGAGTCTATAACCCACCTGGAGAGTCTATATCCCATCTGGAGAGTCTATAACCTATTTGGAGAGTCTATAACCCACCTGGAGAGTCAATAAACTATTTGGAGAGTCTATAGCCCATCTGGAGAGTCTATAGCCCATCTGGAGGGTCTATAACCCATCTGGAGAGTCTATACCCCATCTGGAGACTCTAGATCCCATCTGGAGACTCTAGAACCCATTTGAAGATTCTATAACATATTTGGAGAGTCTAGAACCGATTTGGAGACTCTAGAACCCACTTGGAGACTCTAGAACTGATCTGGAGACTCTAGAACCATTTTGGAGACTCTAAAACCACACGGGAGATTCTAGAACCCATTTAAAGACTCTGGAACCAATCTGTTTTGGTCAGACTCAGATTCCTTCACAATACAGAAATGTACTTCAGCTGTGTTTGTCCATCTGACTACAGGTGTGACAACTGATTTATGTTTCTATGTTTTTCTATGTGTGTGTGTGTGTGTGTGTGTGTGTGTGTGTGTGTGTGTGTCTGTGTGTGTGCATGCGTGCATATACGTTTGTGTGTGTGTGTACATGCATATATGTGTGTGTGTGTGTGCATGCATATACGTGTGTGTGTGTGCGTGTGTGTGCATGCTTGCATATACGTTTGTGTGTGTGTGTGTGTGTGTGTGTGTGTGCGCATGCTTGCAAATACGTTTGTGCGTGTGTGTGTGTGCGTATGTGTGCATGCTTGCATATACGTTTGTGTGTGTGTGTGTGTGTGTGTGCATGTGTGCTTGCATATACGTTTGTGTGTGTGTGTGTGTGTGTGTGTGTGTGTGTGTGTGTGTGTGTGTGTGTGTGTGTGTGTGTGTGTGTGTGTGTGTGTGTGTGTGCGTGCATATATGTGTGTGTGTGTGTGTGTGTTAACAGGGAAGTGTTTGAGCCCATGATGGAGAGTGGAGAGCTGGTGGTGAGGTACAGAGCACGACGTACATACAGCCGCAGGACCACTGAGGCCACATGTGAGTCCCTCTGTCTCTCCATACCTGATCCTAGATCCTCCCTACCTGATCCTAGAGCAGTGGAAGATGGGCGTTTCTCTACATGTCCTTACATGTAACTGACCTCAGGATATGTATAGCTAGATGGATAGAGTCTCCCTGTCAACTTGCCTGTTTTTCTCTGACACCAGAGATGGAAGCAAGCCTGCCCCAACACACTCATCTATTGATAGAAACAGTCCTAGTCCAACATACTGCATACAGTATACTGTATCACCTATACAATACTATATACCTACTGTATCACCTATACAATACTACGTACCTACTGTATACTGTATCACCTATACAATACTACGTACCTACTGTATACTGTATCACCTATACAATACTACATACCTACTGTATCACCTATACAATACTACGTACCTACTGTATACTGTATAACCTATACAATACTATATACCTACTGTATCACCTATACAATACTATATACCTACTGTATACTGTATCACCTATACAATACTACGTACCTACTGTATACTGTATCACCTATACAATACTACATACCTACTGTATCACCTATACAATACTACGTACCTACTGTATACTGTATCCCCTATACAATACTACGTACCTACTGTATCACCTATACAATACTACGTACCTACTGTATACTGTATCCCCTATACAATACTACGTACCTACTGTATACTGTATCACCTATACAATACTACGTACCTACTGTATACTGTATCACCTATACAATACTACATACCTACTGTATCACCTATACAATACTACGTACCTACTGTATACTGTATCCCCTATACAATACTACGTACCTACTGTATACTGTATCACCTATACAATACTACGTACCTACTGTATACTGTATAACCTATACAATACTACATACCTACTGTATACTGTATCCCCTATACAATACTACATACCTACTGTATCACCTATACAATACTACATACCTACCTTATACTGAACCACCTATACAATACTACATACCTACTGTATCACCTATACAATACTACACACCTACTGTATACTGTATCACCTATACAATACTACATACCTACTGTATCACCTATACAATACTACGTACCTACTGTATACTGTATAACCTATACAATACTATATACCTACTGTATCACCTATACAATACTATATACCTACTGTATACTGTATCACCTATACAATACTACGTACCTACTGTATACTGTATCACCTATACAATACTACATACCTACTGTATCACCTATACAATACTACGTACCTACTGTATACTGTATCCCCTATACAATACTACGTACCTACTGTATCACCTATACAATACAATACTACTGTACCCACCTACAATGTATACTGTATCATCTATACAATACTACATACATACTGTATACTGTATCACCTATACAATACTACGTACCTACTGTATACTGTATCACCTATACAATACTACATACCTACTGTATCACCTATACAATACTACGTACCTACTGTATACTGTATCCCCTATACAATACTACGTACCTACTGTATACTGTATCACCTATACAATACTACGTACCTACTGTATACTGTATAACCTATACAATACTACATACCTACTGTATACTGTATCCCCTATACAATACTACATACCTACTGTATCACCTATACAATACTACATACCTACCTTATACTGAACCACCTATACAATACTACATACCTACTGTATCACCTATACAATACTACACACCTACTGTATACTGTATCACCTATACAATACTACATACCTACTGTATACTGTATCACCTATACAATACTACATAACTACTGTATCACCTATACAATACTACATACCTACTGTATCACTTATACAATAGTACATACCTACTGTATACTGTATAACCTATACAATACTACATACCTACTGTATACTGTATAACCTATACAATACTACATACCTACTGTATCAGCTATACAATACTACACACATACAATATACTGTATCACCTATACAATACTAAATACATACGGTATACTGTATCACCTATACAAAACTACGTACCTACTTTCTACTGAACCACCTTTACAATACTATACAGATACAGTATACTGTATCATCTATACAATACTACATACATACTGTATACTGTATCACCTATACAATACTATATACCTACTGTATACTGTATCACCTATACAATACTACGTACCTACTGTATACTGTATAACCTATACAATACTACATACCTACTGTATCAGCTATACAATACTACACACATACAATATACTGTATCACCTATACAATACTAAATACATACGGTATACTGTATCACCTATACAAAACTATGTACCTACTTTCTACTGAACCACCTTTACAATACTATACAGATACAGTATACTGTATCATCTATACAATACAACATACATACTGTATACTGTATCACCTATACAATACTATATACCTACGGTATACTGTATCACCTATACAATACTACGTACCTACTGTATACTGTATAACCTATACAATACTACATACCTACTGTATACTGTATCCCCTATACAATACTACATACCTACTGTATCACCTATACAATACTATGTACCTACTGTATACTGTATAACCTATACAATACTACATACCTACTGTATACTGTATCCCCTATACAATACTACATACCTACTGTATCACCTATACAATACTACATACCTACCTTATACTGAACCACCTATACAATACTACATAACTACTGCATCACCTATACAATACTACATACCTACTGTATCACCTATACAATACTACACACCTACTGTATACTATATCACCTATACAATACTACATACCTACTGTGTACTGTATCACCTATACAATACTACATAACTACTGTATCACCTATACAATACTACATACCTACTGTATCACTTATACAATAGTACATACCTACTGTATACTGTATAACCTATACAATACTACATACCTACTGTATACTGTATAACCTATACAATACTACATACCTACTGTATCAGCTATACAATACTACACACATACAATATACTGTATCACCTATACAATACTAAATACATACGGTATACTGTATCACCTATACAAAACTACGTACCTACTTTCTACTGAACCACCTTTACAATACTATACAGATACAGTATACTGTATCATCTATACAATACTACATACATACTGTATACTGTATCACCTATACAATACTATATACCTACTCTATACTGTATCAGCTATACAATACTACATACATACTGTATACTGTATCACCTATACAATACTACATACCTACTGTATACTGTATCACTCATACAATACTACATACCTACTGTATACTGTATAACCTATACAATACTACATACCTACTGTATACTGTATAACCTATACAATACTACATACCTACTGTATCACCTATACAAAACTAAATGCATACTGTATACTGTATCACTTATACAAAACTACATACCTACTGTATACTGAACCACCTTTACAATACTATACACATACAGTATACTGTATCATCTATACAATACTACATACATACTGTATACTGTATCACCTATACAATACTACATACCTACTGTATACTGTATCACCTATACAATACTACATGCCTACTGTATACTTAACCATCTTTACAATACTACATACATACCGAATACTATACACTACTACATACATACTGTATACTAAACCACCTATACAATACTACATTCATATTGTATATCATACAATACTACATACATACTGAATACTATACCACCTATAAAATACTACATACATACTGTATACTAAACCACCTATACAATACTACATTCATATTGTATATCATACAATACTACATACATACTGAATACTATACCACCTATAAAATATTACATACATACTGTATACTATATAATACTATGTACATACTGTATACTATACCACCGATACATTACTACATTCATATTGTATACCATACAGTACTACACACATACTGAATACTATACCACCTAAACAATACTACATACATACTGTATACTATATAATACTACGTACATACTGTATACTATACCACCGATACATTACTACATTCATATTGTATACCATACAGTACTACACACATACTGAATACTATACCACCTATAAAATACTACATACATACTGTATACTATATAATACTACGTACATACTGAATACATACTGTATACTATATAATACTACGTACATACTGTATACTATACCACCGATACATTACTACATTCATATTGTATACCATACAGTACTACACACATACTGAATACTATACCACCTATAAAATACTACATACATACTGTATACTATATAATACTACATGCATACTGTATACTATACCACCTAAACAATACTACATACATACTGTATGCTGTACCTGTATAGTGTTTACCCTCTTTGCCTGTGCCTGGCCTAACACAGTACTTCAGTGTCCTATAGACGAGCGTTGATGAGGACAGTATCATAACCAGGGTCTGTTTTTAGCTGAATCCACCCAGAGATAAGCTGAGTTTAGCATCAATAACACCCCTCTACAGCCAAGTACCATTCAATAGAGCACAGTACAATAGAGTACATTATAGTACAGTAAAGTAGAGTAGAGTAGACTACAGTACAGAGTACAGTAGAGTAGAGTACAGTAGAGTAGAGTACAGTAGAGTGCAGTAGAGTAGAGTACAGTAGAGTGCAGTAGAAAACACTACCCTGGAGTACAGTAGAGTAGAGTACAGTAAAACAGAGTACTCTAGATTACAGTAGAGTACAGTAAAACAGAGTACTCTAGATTACAGTATAGTACAGTAAAACAGAGTACCCTAGAGTACAGTAAAACAGAGAACACCTAGAGTACAGTAGAGTACAGTAAAACAGAGTACTCTAGATTACAGTAGAGTACAGTAAAACAGAGTACTCTAGATTACAGTAGAGTACAGTAAAACAGAGTACTCTAGATTACAGTAGAGTACAGTAAAACAGAGTACTCTAGATTACAGTAGAGTACAGTAAAACAGAGTACCCTAGCGTACAGTAGAGTACAGTACAGTAAAACAGAGTACCCTAGAGTACAGTAAAACAGAGTACCCTAGAGTACAGTAGAGTAGAGTACAGTAAAACAGAGTACCCTAGAGTACATTAGAGTACAATAGAGTACAGTACAGTATAGAAGAGAACAGTATAGTAGAGTACAGTACTGTGCAGTATAGTATAGTAAAGTATTATGGTGTACAGTACAGTAGAGTATAGTATAGTACAGTAGAGTACAGTACAGTACAGTAGAGTAAAGCGCAGTAGAGTACAGTACATTAGAGTACAGTACAGCACAGTAGAGTATAGTAGAGCGCAGTAGAGTACAGTACAGTAGAGTACATTAGAGTACAGTACACTACAGTAGAGTACAGTACAGTAGAGTACATTAGAGTACCGTACACTACAGTAGAGTACTTTAGAGTACAGTACACTACAGTGGAGTACAGTAGAGTAGAGTACACTACAGTAGAGTATAGTAGAGCACAGTAGAGTACAGTAGAGTACAGTAGAGCACAGTAGAGTACAGTACAGTAGAGTACAGTAGAGTACAGTACACAACAGTAGAGTACAATAGAGTACAGTAGAGTACAATACAGTACAGTACACTACAGTAGAGTACAATAGAGTACAGTAGAGTACAGTACACTACAGTAGAGTACAATAGAGTACAGTAGAGTACAATAGAGTACAGTAGAGTACAATACAGTACAGTACACTACAGTAGAGTACAATAGAGTACAGTAGAGTACAGTAGAGTACAATACAGTACAGTACACTACAGTAGAGTACAGTACACTACAGTAGAGTACAGTAGAGTACAGTCGAGTACAGTACACTACAGTAGAGTACAGTAGAGTACAGTAGAGTACAATAGAGTACAGTAGAGTACAATAGAGTACAGTACACTACAGTAGAGTACAGTACACTACAGTACACTACAGTAGAGTACAGTAGAGTACAATAGAGTACAGTACACTACAGTAGACTACAGTACACTACAGTAGAGTACAGTAGAGTACAGTAGACTACAGTAGAGTACAATAGAGTACAGTAGAGTACAATAGAGTACAGTACACTACAGTAGAGTACAGTACACTACAGTAGAGTACAGTAGAGTACAGTAGAGTACCATCAGTCTCGTATGCCAACAGTACTCACCAGTTATTACATGGTACCTTCTGATCTGATTACAGTCAGACAGCTGTTCCCGTGTAGATGTTCAGGAGGAGAGCTAGATAGGCGAACTCATTCACTGAGAAGATGACGTCACTCATACAGTCTAATAGTATATTTCTATCCTGCAGTCTCAGAGTGTGGGTTCTGCTTCTCTGTTTCACCTCATACCTGTACACTCAGGTGCGTGTGTCTTTGTGTGTGTGGGTGTGGGTGTGTGTGTGTCTTTGTGTGTGTGTGTGTGTGTCTTTGTGTCTTTGTGTGTGTGGGTGTGTCATTGTGTGTGTGGGTGTGTCTTTGTGTGTGTGGGTGTGTCTTTGTGTGGGTGTGTGTGTGTGTGTGTGTGTGTGTGTATGTATGTGTGTGTGGGTGTGTGTGTGTGTGTGTGTGTGTGTGTGTGGGTGTGTGTGTGTGGGTGTGTCTTTGTGTGTGTGTGCGTGTGTTTGTGCTTGTTTTGTATGAATACCAGTACATACAGAGTCATAATACACAAAGACAACGTTTCGTCCTGCTATTGTCCCTGTTGTTGTCTCCCTTCATCTCTCTCACATCATGTCTCAACACACAGGACAGACAAAGGGACCAGAGAACGAGAGACAAACACAGAGTGTAAAACGAGAGGAGCTGAGCGAGAGGGAGAGAGAATTAGTATGGAGAGAGAGGGGTAGGGGAATAGGGTGTGTGTGTGTGTGTGTGAGGTGGGATTAGAGCTCCTTTACTCTTGTTTACCTCTGAAGATCCCAACAGCCCCGGGAACGGCTCCAGACAGCTAGTTTCAGTCACAATCATCCTAGATGCCATGTTAACATGTCGGGGGACGGAGGATATTGTTGTCTGACAAACACGTGGCAACATCTGGCCTCCCTCCCTCCCTCCCGCCCTCGCTCTCTGTCTCTCTCTCTCCTTCTCTCTTTCTCTCTCCTTCTCTTTCTCCCTCCCTCCCCCTCGCTCTCTCTGTCTCTCTCCCTCTCTCTCTCTCCTCTCTCTCTCTCTCTCTCTCTCTCTCTCTCTCTCCCTCCCTCTTTCTCTCTCTCTCTCTTTCTCTCCCTCTCTCTCCCCCTCCCTCCCTCCCTCCCTCGCGCCCTCGCTCTCTCTCTCCTCCTTCTCTCTTTCTCTCTCCTTCTCTTTCTCCCTCCCTCCCTCGCTCTCTCTGTCTCTCTCCCTCTCTCTCTCTCCTCTCTCTCTCTCTCTCTCTCTCTCCCTCTTTCTGTCTCTTTCTCTCCCTCTCTCTCCCTCCCTCCCTCCCCTCCCTCTGTCTCTCTCTCTCTCCTCTCTTTCTCTCCTTCCCTCCCTCTCTTTCTCTCTCTCTCCCTCTCTTTCTCCCTCCTTCCTCTCTCTCTTTCTCTCTCCTTCTCAACATCTTTGTCCAGATGTGAAAACAGCATCTGTCATGTGACGTACAGTCTCCACGCTATCACTAGACACAAACATAGACACATGCACGCACACACACACACACACACACACACACACACACACACACACACACACACACACACACACACACACACACACACACACACACACACACACACACACACACACACACACACACACACACACACACACACACACACACACTGCTGTTAAGGTTCAGCCAGCTGGGGACAAGGCTATCTGGAGAAACTCAACTCTTATGATCTCATATCCTGGTTGCTCTCCAAAACTTTTATACTTGGAATGATGTCACCTGGTAATGAACAGAGAGAGAGAAAGATAGAGACAGAAAGAGAGAGAGACAGAGACAGAAAGAGAGAGCGACAGAGACAGAAAGAGAGAGAGACAGAAAGAGAGAGCGAGCGAGAGAGAGAAAAAGAGAGAGAGAGGGAGACAGAAAGAGAGAGAGAGAGAGAGAGAGAGACAGAGACAGAAGAGAGAGAGAAAGAGACAGAAAGAGAAAAGAGAGACAGAGACAGAAAGAGAGAGAGAGAGAGAGACAGAAAGAGAGAGAGACAGAAGACAGAAAGAGAGAGAGAGGGAGAAATGAGAGAGCGAGAGAGACTGAGAAATCAAGACCTCAACCCAGAGTCTCTCAGAGAGGGAGCCCACTGACCTCAACCCAGAGTCTCTCAGAGCCTTCACAGTCAGCCCACTGACCTCAACCCAGAGAGCCTTCAGTCAGCCCAGACAGAGAGTCTCTCAGAGCCTTCAGAGCCCAGACCTCAAAGAGTCTCTCAGAGCCTTCACAGAGCCCAGAGAGAGAGTCTCTCAGAGCCTTCAATGAGAGAGACAGAGAGTCTCTCAGAGCCTTCACAGTCAGCCCACTGACCTCAGACTCTCAGAGCCTTCATCACCCACTGACCTCAACCCAGAGTCTCTCAGAGCCTTCACAGTCAGCCCACTGACCTCAACCCAGAGTCTCTCAGAGCCTTCACAGTCAGCCCACTGACCTCAACCCAGAGTCTCTCAGAGCCTTCACAGTCAGCCCACTGACCTCAACCCAGAGTCTCTCAGAGCCTTCACAGTCAGCCCACTGACACCCCTATTAGCTCACAGCTCACATTATGAGGCATCAAAGCCAGAGGATCTGAATAATATTTTATGTGATGTTGTTTATGTGTTGTTATGTGGCGTTGTTGTTTATTTGGTGTTGTTTATGTGTTGTTGTTTATGTGGTGTTGTTTATGTGTTGTTTATGTGGTGTTGTTGTTTATTTGGTGTTGTTTATGTGTTGTTTATGTGTTGTTGTTTATGTGTTGTTTATGTGTTGTTGTTTATGTGGTGTTGTTTATGTGTTGTTTATGTGGTGTTGTTTATGTGTTGTTTATGTGTTGTTGTTTATGTGGTGTTGTTTATTTGGTGTTGTTTATGTGTTGTTTATGTGGTGTTGTTTATGTGTTGTTTATGTGTTGTTGTTTATGTGGTGTTGTTTATGTGTTGTTTATGTGGTGTTGTTGTTTATTTGGTGTTGTTTATGTGTTGTTTATGTGGTGTTGTTGTTTATTTGGTGTTTTATGTTTGTTTATGTGGTGTTGTTTATGTGTTGTTTTTATTTGGTGTTGTTTATGTTTGTTTATGTGGTGTTGTTTATGTGTTGTTTTTATGTGTTGTTTATGTTTGTTTATGTGGTGTTGTTTTTATGTGTTGTTTATGTGTTGTTTATGTGGTGTTGTTTATGTGTTGTTTATGTTGTTTTTATGTGTTGTTTTTATTTGTGGTTTATGTTGTTTATGTGTTGTTTATGTGTTGTTTATGTGGTGTTGTTTATGTGTTGTTGTTGTCCTCCTCAGTGAACACCCTTGGCATCAGTGATGAGCTGAAACATAAGCTGCAGGATGTGATGGTGGACAGACACAAACTAACCCTGGGAAAGACTCTGGGAGAGGGTGAGTGTGTTTCTAGATCCTGTCGTGGTGCAACACAGGGTGAATGTGTGTCCATCGAATTGCCTTGTTACTAAAAGCAAAAAACCGTTCAGGCAACTAACTGATACAGAGGCACACACTGACCTTGTCCTGGGTTCAAGGCCTGCAGGGAGATACAAACTGAAAAATAAGGAGTACATTGACCTGAGAAATGTAAAAGGGTATAACATCTGCTGTAGAACAATGTCCCCTTTGTTAATGTAAATGGATGCTTGCCTGTGTGTCTACAGGAGAGTTTGGCTCTGTGATGGAGGGAGCGTTAACTCATGAGGAGTCTGTTCTCAAAGTGGCTGTGAAGACCATGAAGAGTAAGTTCACTATGACACAACTACAGTGTAAGCAGCACATACACTAGTCACACTTTCCTGCTTCTGTGACAGCCTACTTTTGTTACACTACTATTGACAGTAAACTGCACTACTTTTGACAGTAAAGTGCACTACTTTTGACAGTAAAGTGCACTACTTTTGACTTTTGACAGTGAAGTGCAATACTTTTGACAGTAAAGTGCATTACTTTTGACAGTAAAGTGCACTACTTTTGACAGTAAAGTGCACTACTTTTGACAGTAAAGTGCACTACTTTTGACAGTAAAGTGCACTACTTTTGACTTCTAAGTGCACTACTTTTGCCTGTAAAGTGCACTACTTTTGACAGTAAAGTGCACTACTTTTGACACCCTACTTTTGTTACACTACTTTTGACAGTAAAGTGCACTACTTTTGACAGTAAAGTGCACTACTTTTGACCAGAGCCCCGAGTGCACCACATAGGAGATGAGTCCCTGTCCTCACCCGTCTCTCCTCCTCTAGTTGCCATCTGTACCCGCACTGAGATGGAAGACTTCCTGACAGAAGCTGCCTGTATGAAGGAGTTTGACCATCAGAACGTCATGAGACTGCTAGGTGAGACTGGACCAAACTACTGGGCTTGAGTGCATGTACTGGGCTTGAGTGCATGTACTGGGCTTGAGTGCATGTACTGGGCTTGAGTGCATGTACTGGGCTTGAGTGCATGTACTGGGCTTGAGTGCATGTACTGGGCATTCAGGTAGTATTCACAGCCCTTCCCCTTTTCCACATTTTGATACGCTACAGCCTTATTCTAAAATGTATTAAATTAATGTGTTTCTTCATCAATCAACACAAAATACCCCATAATGACATCACAATACCCCATAATGACATCACAATACCCCATAATGACATCACAATACCCCATAATGACATCACAATACCCCATAATGACATCACAATACCCCATAATGACATCACAATACCCCATAATGACATCACAATACCCCATAATGACATCACAATACCCCATAATGACAAAGTGAAAACAGGTTTTTTTAGACATTTTTGCAAATGTATAAATATATATATTTCGATGTAAAAAAACAGAAATACCTTATTTACATGAGTATTCAGACCCTTTGCTATGAGAATCTAAATTTAGCTCAGCTACATCCTGTTTCCATTGATCGTCCTTGAGATGTTTCTACAACTTGATTGGAGTCCACCTGTGGTAAATTCAATTGATTTGGACATGATTTGGAAAGGTACTCGCCTGTCTATATCAGGTCCCACAGTTGACAGTGCATGTCAGAGCAAAAACATCTGAGTACTTTCCAAATGCACTGTATGTGTGTGTGTGTGTGTGTGTGGCCCCTGGAGAGAGTGTGACTGTCCCTCTGTCTGTCCCAGGTGTGTGTCTACAGACAGTAGAGAGTGAAGGTTACCCCTCCCCTGTGGTCATCCTGCCCTTTATGAAACACGGAGACCTACACAGCTACCTGCTCTACTCACGCCTTGGAGACTGCCCCGTGGTGAGCACACACACATACACACACGCGCGCGCGCGCACACACACGCACACACACGCACGCGCACACACACGCACACACACACACACACACACACAGGGGAGGAGAACTATCTCTTACTGATCAACTTCACTATCAGCTCTTCTTAAGGGAGGACATGTTCATTTGGAAGATAGAGACTACACACAGACTAGTGTTGATAAACACTGGGCCTTATCCAAACTAGAGTTCCTAGCAAATGTTGAAATGTTGCAGGATTTAGGAAATGGTCCAAAAACACTCTAGTGTAGAAGTTGACGTCCCAGCCTCCCTCTGGGACTAGGGTGGACTGCACCACTCTGTATGCTATGGAGGGAACGGACTATACCACTCTGTCTGCTATGGGGGGAACGGACTATACCACTCTGTCTGCTATGGGGGGAACGGACTATACCACTCTGTCTGCTATGGGGGAACGGACTATACCACTCTGTCTGCTATGGGGGAACAGACTATACCACTCTGTCTGCTATGGGGGAACGGACTATTCCACTCTGTCTGCTATGGGGGAACAGACTATACCACTCTGTCTGCTATGGGGGGAACGGACTATTCCACTCTGTCTGCTATGTCAGACTATACCACTCTGTCTGCTATGGGTCTGCTATGGGGAGAACAGACTATACCACTCTGTCTGCTATGGGGGAACAGACTATACCACTCTGTCTGCTATGGGGGAACAGACTATACCACTCTGTCTGCTATGGGGTGAACAGACTATACCACTCTGCCTGCTATGGAGGGAACGGACTATACCACTCTGTC
>NC_088409.1:99133687-99148687 GCF_034236695.1 Oncorhynchus nerka
ATGGTGTGTATATAGTGGTGTGTATATAGGGGTGTGTATATAGTGGTGTGTATATAGTGGTGTGTATATAGGGGTGTGTATATAGGGGTGTGCTCATAGTGGTGTGCACATAGTGGTGTGCACATAGTGGTGTGTATATAGGGGTGTGTATATAGTGGTGTGTATATAGTGGTGTGTATGTAGTGGTGTGTATATAGTGGTGTGTATATAGTGGTGTGTGTGTAGTGGTGTGTATATAGTGGTGTGTGTGTAGTGGTGTGTATGTAGTGGTGTGTTTATAGTGGTGTGTGTGTGTATAATGTATATAGTGGTGTGTATATAGTGGTGTGTATATAGTGGTGTGTATATAGGGGTGTATATATAGTGGTGTGTATATAGTGGTGTGTATATAGGGGTGTGTATATAGGGGTGTGTATATAGTGGTGTGTATATAGTGGTGTGTATATAGGGGTGTGTATATAGTGGTGTGTATATAGGGGTGTGTATATAGGGGTGTGCTCATAGTGGTGTGCACATAGTGGTGTGCACGTAGTGGTGTGTATATAGGGGTGTGCTCATAGTGGTGTGCACGTAGTGGTGTGCATGTGTGTGCATACAAATGTATTTTTTCTCAGCACCAGTTAATTCCCCTCCTATAAAGCCAAACTTCTTTGGTGTGTTGTCTATGAGAGGAATTAGGCTTAGGCGAACATGTCAGTGTTTTAATGCTTTGATTTGGTCACAGGCATAGCTGCTGTTTTCCTAATGTGGATTTGTGTTTGTGTAATGTGTGAGACTGAGGCTCCTCTGACCCCCACTCTCTCCTCTCTCTGACTCGCTCTCTCTCGCTCCTCTCTCTGACACTCTCTCCTCTCTCACTCTCTCCTCTCTCTCACTCCTCTCTCTGACACTCTCTCCTCTCTCTCACTCTCTCTCTCTCACTCTCTCCTCTCTCTCTCCTCTCTCTCTCCGTCCCTCCTCTCTGACTCTCTCTCCCTCTCTCTGACTCTCTCTCACTCTCTCCTCTCTCTCTCTCTCTCTGATCCTCTCTCCCTCTCTCCTCTCTCTGACCCTCTCTCTCTTCCCTCCTCTGACCCTCTCTCCCTCCTCTCTCTGACCCTCTCTCTCACTCCCTAATTTCTCTGACCCTCTCTCCCTCTCTCCGACCCTCTCTCACGCCCTCTCTCCCTACCTCCCTTCCTCTCTCTCCATCCATTCCTCTCTCCTTTCTCTCCCTACCTCACTTCCCCTCTCTCTCCCTCCCTCCCTCCCCCTCTCTCCCTCTCTCTCAGTGGTCATTTGGCGTGACCATGTGGGAGATAGCATCGCGCGGCCAGACTCCGTACCCAGGTGTGGAGAACAGTGAGATATATGACTACCTGAGACAAGGAAACCGTCTCAAACAACCTCCAGACTGTCTGGACAGCATGTGAGTGGATCAACACTAGTTTTCCTTCTTACAACAGACCTGGGTCAATATACTGTAAATAAAAACAGACCTGGGTCAATATACTGTATATAAAATACTGATTTCCATGTAGTTTGCCTGGGACACTCTTAGAAAAAACGGTTCTTTGGCTGCACCAATAGGATACACCTTTTTGGTTCCATGTAGAACCCTCTGTGGAAAGGGTTTAACAATGGAACCCAAAAGGGTTCTACCTGGAACCAAAAAGGGTTCTCCTATGGGGACAGCCGAGGAACCCTTTTAGGTTCTAGATCAGTGTTTCCCAACCCTGGCCCTTCAGTACTCCTAACAGTACACCTTGTCGTTGTAGCCCTGGACAAGCTTGATGAGGGTCATTGTTGGGGGTACTGAAGGACCAGGGTTATTGTTGGGGGTACTGAAGGACCAGGGTTAATGTTGGGGTACTGAAGGACCATGGTTATTGTTCGGGTACTGAAGGACTAGGGTTATTGTTGGGGGTACTGAAGGAACATGGTTATTTTGGGGGTACTGAAGGACCAGGGTTATTGTTGGGGTACTGAAGGACTAGGGTTATTGTTGGGGGTACTGAAGGACCAGGGTTATTGTTGGGGGGTACTGAAGGACCAGGGTTATTGTTGGGGGTACTGAAGGACCAGGGTTATTGTTGGGGTACTGAAGGACCAGGGTTATTGTTGGGGGGTACTGAAGAACCAGGGTTATTGTTGGGTGTACTGAAGGACCAGGGTTATTGTTGGGTGTACTGAAGGACCAGGGTTATTGTTGGGGTACTGAAGGACCAGGGTTATTGTTGGGGTACTGAAGGACCAGGGTTACTGTTGGGGTACTGAAGGACCAGGGTTATTGTTGGGGGTACTGAAGGACCAGGGTTATTGTTGGGGGTACTGAAGGATCAGGGTTATTGTTGTGGTACTGAAGGACCAGGGTTATTGTTGGGGGTACTGAAGGACCAGGGTTACTGTTGGGGTACTGAAGGACCAGGGTTATTGTTGGGGTATTGAAGGACCAGGGTTATTGTTGGGGTACTGAAGAACCAGGGTTATTGTTGGGGGTACTGACGGACCAGGGTTACTGTTGGGGTACTGAAGGACCAGGGTTATTGTTGGGGTACTGAAGGACCAGGGTTATTGTTGGGGTACTGAAGGACCAGGGTTATTGTTGGGGTACTGAAGGACCAGGGTTATTGTTGGGGTACTGAAGGACCAGGGTTATTGTTGGGGGTACTGAAGGACCAGGGTTATTGTTGGGGTACTGAAGGACCAGGGTTATTGTTGGGGTACTGAAGGACCAGGGTTATTGTTGGGGTACTGAAGGACCAGGGTTATTGTTGGGGTACTGAAGGACCAGGGTTACTGTTGGGGTACTGAAGGACCAGGGTTATTGTTGGGGTACTGAAGGACCAGGGTTATTGTTGGGGGTACTGAAGGACCAGGGTTATTGTTGGGGTACTGAAGGACCAGGGTTATTGTTGGGGGTACTGAAGGACCAGGGTTATTGTTGGGGTACTGAAGGACCAGGGTTATTGTTGGGGTATTGAAGGACCAGGGTTATTGTTGGGGTACTGAAGGACCAGGGTTATTGTTGGGGGTACTGAAGGACCAGGGTTACTGTTGGGGTACTGAAGGACCAGGGTTATTGTTGGGGTACTGAAGGACCAGGGTTATTGTTGGGGTACTGAAGGACCAGGGTTATTGTTGGGGTACTGAAGGACCAGGGTTATTGTTGGGGTACTGAAGGACCAGGGTTATTGTTGGGGGTACTGAAGGACCAGGGTTATTGTTGGGGGTACTGAAGAACCAGGGTTATTGTTGGGGTACTGAAGGACCAGGGTTATTGTTGGGGTACTGAAGGACCAGGGTTATTGTTGGGGTACTGAAGGACCAGGGTTATTGTTGGGGTACTGGAGGACCAGGGTTATTTTTGGGGGTACTGAAAGACCAGGGTTATTGTTGGGGTACTGAAGGACCAGGGTTATTTTGGGGGTACTGAAGAACCAGGGTTATTGTTGGGGGTACTGACGGACCAGGGTTACTGTTGGGGTACTGAAGGACCAGGGTTATTGTTGGGGTACTGAAGGACCAGGGTTATTGTTGGGGTACTGAAGGACCAGGGTTATTGTTGGGGTACTGAAGGACCAGGGTTATTGTTGGGGTACTGAAGGACCAGGGTTATTGTTGGGGGTACTGAAGGACCAGGGTTATTGTTGGGGTACTGAAGGACCAGGGTTATTGTTGGGGTACTGAAGGACCAGGGTTATTGTTGGGGTACTGAAGGACCAGGGTTATTGTTGGGGTACTGAAGGACCAGGGTTACTGTTGGTGTACTGAAGGACCAGGGTTATTGTTGGGGGTACTGAAGGACCAGGGTTATTGTTGGGGGTACTGAAGGACCAGGGTTATTGTTGGGGTACTGAAGGACCAGGGTTATTGTTGGGGGTACTGAAGGACCAGGGTTATTGTTGGGGTACTGAAGGACCAGGGTTATTGTTGGGGTACTGAAGGACCAGGGTTATTGTTGGGGGTACTGAAGGACCAGGGTTATTGTTGGGGGTACTGAAGAACCAGGGTTATTGTTGGGGTACTGAAGGACCAGGGTTATTGTTGGGGTACTGAAGGACCAGGGTTATTTTTGGGGTACTGAAGGACCAGGGTTATTGTTGGGGTACTGAAGGACCAGGGTTATTTTGGGGGTACTGAAGGACCAGGGTTATTTTTGGGGGTACTGAAGAACCAGGGTTGGGAACCACCGTTTCTTCAAACTGTATAATGTCCCAATAGTGAAACTCCAGCTAAATCAAGTATTACAAATTCAGTTATAACCAAACCTCTACTCTCTACTCTCCTTCTCTCCTCTCCTTCTCTCCTCTCGCTTCTCTTCCTCTCTCCTATCTCCTCACCTTCTTTCCTATATTCTCCTCCTGTCTCCTCTCTCTTCTCCTTCTCTCCTCTCCTTCTCTCCTCACCTTCTCTCCTCACCTTCTCTCCTCTATTCTCCTCCTGTCTCCTCTCTCCTCCTTCTCTCCTCTCTCCTTCTCTCCTTCAGTTATTCCCTGATGTTCTCCTGCTGGTTCTTGAGTCCTAAGGACCGTCCTCTGTTTGAGACTCTACGTGGGGAGCTGCAGAAGGCTCTCGAGGACCTGCCGGACTCCCAGGACCCAGATGAGATCCTCTATGTCAACATGGAGGAGTCGATGGAACTGGGGGCCGTGGGGGGACGCGACCCAGCCGGGGGCCTGAAGGGCTTGGACTCTGTGGCCACGGTGGAGGTGCACCACACCCACCCTAGCCGCTATGTCCTCTGTCCCCAACACGACACCAACCGCCTGCTCTCTGACTCCCTGGAGAGTCTTAATAACCTGGTGTCCTCCTCTTCCGCCACGCTGCCCCTGGGGACAACCCTACAACCCTCCGGCTGCTCCACCCCGACAAGCACGGCAGAGGTGCAGGAGGACAGGGGAGGGCCCAGGAAGGTACCCTGGTAGTGATGAAGGGCTCTACGCTCACCACTGTCACAGAGTCAATACAGACTGGTCAATACCATCAGAACTATACAATCCCTCCTGTTGGTATTCACTGTCAGTCTTGACAGACAGACTGGACAATACCATTTAATCCCAATCAAATCATTTAGCAAGCCTTTTTTGCACAAACATACTCCTACACACACCCATGCACACTCCTTTAGGCATTCCACGTTGTGATTGAAATAAGTGGGATTGTCAAAATGTATATAGTTACGTCCTCACATCTCCTCCTTCTTAAGCACACTTCGTACCATAATGAGTCTACAGACTTTTGGCCCTGAAACCCCTCAGACAGACCAGACAGTAAAGACCAGTACCCCTCAGACAGACCAGACAGTAAAGACCAGTACCCCTCAGACAGACCAGACAGTAAAGACTAATACCCCTCAGACAGTAAAGACCAGTACCCTCAGACAGTAAAGACCAGTACCCCTCAGACAGTAAAGACCAGTACCCCTCAGACAGTAAAGACCAGTACCCCTCAGACAGTAAAGACCAGTTCCCCTCAGACAGTAAAGACCAGTACCCCTCAGACAGTAAAGACCAGTTCCCCTCAGACAGTAAAGACCAGTACCCCTCAGACAGTAAAGACCAGTTCCCCTCAGACAGTAAAGACCAGTTCCCCTCAGACAGTAAAGACCAGTACCCCTCAGACAGTAAAGACTAGTACCCCTCAGACAGTAAAGACCAGTACCCCTCAGACAGTAAAGACTAGTACCCCTCAGACAGTAAAGACCAGTACCCCTCAGACAGTAAAGACCAGTACCCCTCAGACAGTAAAGACCAGTACCCCTCAGACAGTAAAGACCAGTACCCCTCAGACAGTAAATACCAGTACCCCTAAGACAGTAAAGACCAGTACCCCTCAGACAGTAAAGACCAGTACCCCTAAGACAGTAAAGACCAGTACCCCTCAAACAGACCAGACAGTAAAGACTAATACCCCTCAGACAGTAAAGACCAGTACCCCTCAGACAGTAAAGACCAGTACCCCTCAAACAGACCAGACAGTAAAGACCAGTACCCCTCAGACAGTAAAGACCAGTACCCCTAAGACAGTAAAGACCAGTACCCCTCAGACAGTAAAGACCAGTTCCCCTCAGACAGTAAAGACCAGTACCCCTCAGACAGACCAGACAGTAAAGACCAGTACCCCTCAGACAGTAAAGACCAGTACCCCTCAGACAGTAAAGACCAGTACCCCTCAGACAGACCAGACAGTAAAGACCAGTACCCCTCAGACAGTAAAGACCAGTACCCCTCAGACAGTAAAGACCAGTACCCCTCAGACAGTAAAGACCAGTACCCCTCAGACAGTAAAGACTAGTACCCCTCAGACAGTAAAGACCAGTACCCCTCAGACAGTAAAGACCATTACCCCTCAGACAGACCAGACAGTAAAGACCAGTACCCCTCAGACAGTAAAGACCAGTACCCCTCAGACAGTAAAGACCAGTACCCCTCAGACAGTAAAGACCAGTACCCCTCAGACAGACCAGACAGTAAAGACCAGTACCCCTCAGACAGTAAAGACCAGTACCCCTCAAACAGACCAGACAGTAAAGACCAGTACCCCTCAGACAGTAAAGACCAGTACCCCTCAGACAGACCAGACAGTAAAGACCAGTACCCCTCAAACAGACCAGACAGTAAAGACCAGTACCCCTAAGACAGTAAAGACCAGTACCCCTCAGACAGACCACCATTAGCACACATTATAGGCAAGTCCTTGTCCACACAAACTGCATGCAGGACAATCATCAGTACCAGCTAAGACCCTGCCATATAGTGATCTCCACAGTACCAGCTAAGACCCTGCCATATAGTGATCTCCACAGTACCAGCTAAGACCCTGCCATATAGTGATCTCCACAGTACCAGCTAAGACCCTGCCATATAGTGATCTACACAGTACCAGCTAAGACCCTGCCATATAGTGATCTACACAGTACCAGCTAAGACCCTGCCATATAGTGATCTACACAGTACCAGCTAAGACCCTGCCATATAGTGATCTACACAGTACCAGCTAAGACCCTGCCATATAGTGATCTACACAGTACCAGCTAAGACCCTGCCATATAGTGATCTACAGTACCAGCTAAGACCCTGCCATATAGTGATCTACACAGTACCAGCTAAGACCCTGCCATATAGTGATCTACACAGTACCAGCTAAGACCCTGCCATATAGTGATCTACACAGTACCAGCTAAGACCCTGCCATATAGTGATCTCCACAGTACCAGCTAAGACCCTGCCATATAGTGATCTCCACAGTACCAGCTAAGACCCTGCCATATAGTGATCTACACAGTACCAGCTAAGACCCTGCCATATAGTGATCTACACAGTACCAGCTAAGACCCTGCCATATAGTGATCTACACAGTACCAGCTAAGACCCTGCCATATAGTGATCTCCACAGTACCAGCTAAGACCCTGCCATATAGTGATCTACACAGTACCAGCTAAGACCCTGCCATATAGTGATCTCCACAGTACCAGCTAAGACCCTGCCATATAGTGATCTACACAGTACCAGCTAAGACCCTGCCATATAGTGATCTCCACAGTACCAGCTAAGACCCTGCCATATAGTGATCTCCACAGTACCAGCTAAGTGGGATAGAGGCCATTACAATGAACGGATCTCAACACAGACTCTCACTCTGTCTCCCCCAGTCTCACTCTGTCTCCCCCAGTCTCACTCTGTCTCCCCCAGTCTAACTCTGTCTCCCCCAGTCTAACTCTGTCTCCCCCAGTCTCACTCTGTCTCCCCCAGTCTCACTCTGTCTCCCCCAGTCTCACTCTGTCTCCCCCAGTCTCACCCTGTCTCCCCCAGTCTCACTCTGTCTCCCCCAGTCTAACTCTGTCTCCCCCAGTCTCACTCTGTCTCCCCCAGTCTCACTCTGTCTCCGCCAGTCTCACCCTGTCTCCCCCAGTCTCACTCTGTCTCCCCCAGTCTAACTCTGTCTCACCCAGTCTCACCCTGTCTCCCCCAGTCTAACTCTGTCTCCCCCAGTCTCACTCTGTCTCCCCCAGTCTCACTCTGTCTCCCACAGTCTCCCTCTGTCTCCCCCAGTCTCACTCTGTCTCCCCAGTCTCACTCTGTCTCCCCCAGTCTCACTCTGTCTCCCTCAGTCTCACCCAGTCTCCCCCAGTCTCACTCTGTCTCCCCCAGTCTAACTCTGTCTCCCCCAGTCTCTGTCTCCCCCAGTCTCTCTGTCTCCCCCAGTCTCACTCTGTCTCCCCCAGTCTCCCCCTGTCTCACTCTGTCTCCCCCTGTCTCCCCCAGTCTCACTCTGTCTCACCCAGTCTCACCCTGTCTCACCCAGTCTCACCCTGTCTCCCCCAGTCTAACTCTGTCTCCCCCAGTCTAACTCTGTCTCCCCCAGTCTCACTCTGTCTCCCCCAGTCTCACTCTGTCTCCCCCAGTCTCACCCTGTCTCCCCCAGTCTCACTCTGTCTCCCCCAGTCTAACTCTGTCTCACCCAGTCTCACCCTGTCTCCCCAGTCTAACTCTGTCTCCCCCAGTCTAACTCTGTCTCCCCCAGTCTCTGTCTCCCCCAGTCTCACTCTGTCTCCCCCAGTCTCACTCTGTCTCCCCCAGTCTCCCCCTGTCTCACTCTGTCTCCCCCAGTCTCCCCCAGTCTCACTCTGTCTCACCCAGTCTCACCCTGTCTCACCCAGTCTCACCCTGTCTCCCCCAGTCTAACTCTGTCTCCCCCAGTCTAACTCTGTCTCCCCAGTCTCACTCTGTCTCCCCCAGTCTCACTCTGTCTCCCCCAGTCTCACCCTGTCTCCCCCAGTCTCACTCTGTCTCCCCAGTCTAACTCTGTCTCACCCAGTCTCACCCTGTCTCCCCAGTCTAACTCTGTCTCCCCAGTCTCACTCTGTCTCCCCAGTCTCACTCTGTCTCCCCCAGTCTCACTCTGTCTCCCCAAGTCTCCCTCTGTCTCCCCCAGTCTCACTCTGTCTCCCCCAGTCTCACTCTGTCTCCCCCAGTCTCACTCTGTCTCCCCAGTCTCAGTCTCCCCCCCAGTCTCCCCCAGTCTCACTCTGTCTCCCTCAGTCTCCCCCAGTCTCACTCTGTCTCCCCCAGTCTCACTCTGTCTCCCCCAGTCTCCCCTGTCTCACTCTGTCTCCCCTGTCTCCCCCAGTCTCACTCTGTCTCCCCCAGTCTCACTCTGTCTCCCCAGTCTCACTCTGTCTCCCTCAGTCTCACCCAGTCTCCCCCAGTCTCACTCTGTCTCCCCAGTCTCTGTCTCCCCCAGTCTCACTCTGTCTCCCCCAGTCTCACTCTGTCTCCCCAGTCTCCCCTGTCTCACTCTGTCTCCCCTGTCTCCCCCAGTCTCCCCTGTCTCCCCCAGTCTCACTCTGTCTCCCCCAGTCTAACTCTGTCTCCCCAGTCTCACTCTGTCTCCCCAGTCTCCCCCAGTCTAACTCTGTCTCCCCAGTCTCCCCAGTCACACTCTGTCTCCCCCAGTCTCCCCCAGTCTCACTCTGTCTCCCCCAGTCTCACTCTGTCTCCCTCAGTCTCCCCAGTCTCCCCCAGTCTCACTCTGTCTCCCTCAGTCTCCCCCAGTCTCACTCTGTCTCCCCCAGTCTCACTCTGTCTCCCCAGTCTCCCCTGTCTCACTCTGTCTCCCCCTGTCTCCCCCAGTCTCACTCTGTCTCCCCCAGTCTCACTCTGTCTCCCCCAGTCTCACTCTGTCTCCCTCAGTCTCACCCAGTCTCCCCAGTCTCACTCTGTCTCCCCCAGTCTCTGTCTCCCCCAGTCTCACTCTGTCTCCCCCAGTCTCACTCTGTCTCCCCAGTCTCCCCCTGTCTCACTCTGTCTCCCCCTGTCTCCCCCAGTCTCCCCCTGTCTCCCCCAGTCTCACTCTGTCTCCCCCAGTCTAACTCTGTCTCCCCCAGTCTCACTCTGTCTCCCCCTCCCCAGTCACACTCTGTCTCCCCCAGTCTAACTCTGTCTCCCCCTAAGTCTCCCCAGTCACACTCTGTCTCCCCCAGTCTCCCCCAGTCTAACTCTGTCTCCCCCAGTCTAACTCTGTCTCCCCAGTCTCACTCTGTCTCACTCTGTCTACCCCCCCAGTCTTCCCCCCCAGTCTCACTCTGTCTCCCCAGTCTAACTCTGTCTCCCCAGTCTCACTCTGTCTCCCCCAGTCTCACTCTGTCTCCCCCAGTCTCACTCTGTCTCCCCCAGTCTCCCCTCCCCAGTCTCACTCTGTCTCCCCAGTCTAACTCTGTCTCCCCCAGTCTAACTCTGTCTCCCCCAGTCTCACTCTGTCTCCCCCAGTCTCACTCTGTCTCCCCTCAGTCTCCCCCAGTCTAACTCTGTCTCCCCCAGTCTCACTCTGTCTCCCCCAGTCTCACTCTGTCTAACTCTGTCTCCCCCAGTCTCACTCTGTCTCCCCAGTCTCACTCTGTCTCCCCAGTCTCACCCTGTCTCCCCCAGTCTCACTCTGTCTCCCCAGTCTAACTCTGTCTCACCCAGTCTCACCCTGTCTCCCCCAGTCTAACTCTGTCTCCCCCAGTCTTACTCTGTCTCCCCCAGTCTCACTCTGTCTCCCCCAGTCTCACCCTGTCTCCCCAGTCTCACTCTGTCTCCCCCAGTCTCACTCTGTCTCCCTCAGTCTCACCCAGTCTCCCCCAGTCTCACTCTGTCTCCCCCAGTCTAACTCTGTCTCCCCAGTCTCTGTCTCCCCCAGTCTCACTCTGTCTCCCCCAGTCTCACTCTGTCTCCCCCAGTCTCCCCCTGTCTCACTCTGTCTCCCCTGTCTCCCCCAGTCTCACTCTGTCTCCCCCAGTCTAACTCTGTCTCCCCCAGTCTCACTCTGTCTCCCCAGTCTAACTCTGTCTCCCCCAGTCTCACTCTGTCTCCCCCAGTCTCCCCCAGTCTAAATCTGTCTCCCCAGGCTCCCCAGTCACACTCTGTCTCCCCCAGTCTCCCCAGTCTAACTCTGTCTCCCCCAGTCTAACTCTGTCTCCTCCAGTCTCACTCTGTCTCCCCCAGTCTAACTCTGTCTCCCCCAGTCTCACTCTGTCTCCCCCTGTCTCCCCGGTCTAACTCTGTCTCCCTCAGTCTAACTCTGTCTCCCCCAGTCTCACCCTGTCTCCCCCAGTCTCAATCAGTCTCCCCCAGTCTAACTCTGTCTCCCCCAGTCTCACCCTGTCTCAATCAGTCTCCCCGGTCTAACTCTGTCTCCCTCAGTCTAACTCTGTCTCCCCAGTCTCACCCTGTCTCCCCAGTCTCAATCAGTCTCCCCAGTCTAACTCTGTCTCCCTCAGTCTAACTCTGTCTCCCACAGTCTCACCCTGTCTCCCCCAGTCTCAATCAGTCTCCCCATTCTAACTCTGTCTCCCCCAGTCTCACCCTGTCTCCCCCAGTCTCAATCAGTCTCCCCGGTCTAACTCTGTCTCCCTCAGTCTAACTCTGTCTCCCCCTGTCTCACCCTGTCTCCCCCAGTCTCACCCTGTCTCACCCTGTCTCCCCCAGTCTCACTCTGTCTCCCCTAGTCTCACTCTGTCTCACCCTGTCTCCCCCAGTCTCACTCTGTCTCCCTTAGTCTCACCCTGTCTCCCCCAGTCTCAATCAGTCTCCCCCGGTCTAACTCTGTCTCCCTTAGTCTAACTCTGTCTCCCCCTGTCTCACCCTGTCTCCCCCAGTCTCACCCTGTCTCCCCCAGTCTCACTCTGTCTCCCCTAGTCTCACTCTGTCTCACCCTGTCTCACCCTGTCTCACCCTGTCTCACTCTGTCTCCCCCAGTCTCCCTCAGTCTAACTCTGTCTCCCCCAGTCTCCCTCAGTCTAACTCTGTCTCCCCAGTCTCACTCTGTCTCCCCCAGTCTCCCTCAGTCTAACTCTGTCTCCCCCAGTCTCCCTCAGTCTAACTCTGTCTCCCCCAGTCTCCCTCAGTCTAACTCTGTCTCCCCAGTCTCACTCTGTCTCCCCCAGTCTCCCCCAGTCTCACCCTGTCTCCCCCAGTCTCCCCCTGTCTCCCCCTGTCTCAGCCTGTTTTGACCCAGTGTGTTTTATCTTGTGGAAGAGAGAAAGGGAAAAGCAACAGGTCAGACATACATAACATTTCATTGTTTGCTAAATTAAAGCAATGGAACAGCTATTGACAGGTTAATTCCATTGTAATTCCCATCAATTCTGAAAGCAAAACACATTCCACATTGTTCTCATTGAAAATCATGTAAGAGAATTGGACTTGTGGCTTTCAGTGGACTTTCTGAATTGACTCCAACCCTGATTGATAAGATCACCTAGGACCAATAAGATATAGGGGGCAACATTATGTGTGTATGTTCGTAAATTACGTCTGGAGTGCTAGAGGGCGCTCTGGGAGTTTGTCAAGTCGTTTGTCAATTCAGAGCGTTTTACTTCCGGAGCGTTCAGAGCGACCAGTGGACGCTCTGGGCGATCTGAGCGTTCTGACCCTAACAACAGCAGTCAAACACCCAAGCTAACAGGCTAACGGTTAACTAGCTACTTCCAGACACAAATGAGATAACATCTCACTCTGACCATTTTACTCACCCTAGCAGAGAACTATGGCTAGCTGAGGGTTACTATGGCTACCTGAGGGTTACAATGGCTACCTGATAGTTACTATGGCTACCTAAGGGTCACGCCACACTCAAACGTACATGTGGCTCAAAGCACAGTGTTGCTATTATATACTATTGTTTAAACGTGTGTATTCTTTTATTTTATTTTCATGTATAAGACCTTTGCACTAATATTAACGTGTTCTTGTATTTTTAGGCTTATTATATATTTTTTTGTGTTTGTTTGAATGACATTTCATGTGTTCTTGGGGCTCTATTCAATCCGCATTGTGGAAGTTCAGCTTTACAGTGTGATTTAAACAATTTGTTCTTATCTGACTTGCCTAGTTTAAATAAAGTTTACATTAAAAATATATATATATAAAAATGTAAAGGCAATGTTCCCGCTTAAGCGAAGACTTACCTCACGGTAAAGGAAGCATGTGTCGTTTACACTTCTATCGCGGACTCTGTAACGCTTCTTCAGCTTCCCAGATTGAATAGAGCTCCTTTTGTAGGTCTTTTACCTTGTCAATGCAACAGTCTGCATGGACCACAAAGCACCACGTCAGAGACGGACATTTCATAGTAGGAGGAACGTTCTAGCATTTATCTACATGTTGTCCCGCGCCAGTAAAGACGTGATGTACATGATCCTGCTCTATTTTTGGTACTTTACATTCTAACTCAATGGAGACAGCTGGTACGGTAGTGTACAGGTAGACAGCTGGTACGGTAGTGTACAGGTAGACAGCTGGTACGGTAGTGTACAGGTAGACTGCTGGTACGGTAGTGTACAGGTAGACAGCTGGTACGGTAGTGTACAGGTAGACAGCTGGTACGGCAGTGTACAGGTAGACAGCTGGTACGGTAGTGTACAGGTAGACAGCTGGTACGGCAGTGTACAGGTAGACAGCTGGTACGGTAGTGTACAGGTAGACAGCTGGTACGGTAGTGTACAGGTAGACAGCTGGTACGGTAGTGTACAGGTAGACAGCTGGTACGGTAGTGTACAGGTAGACAGCTGGTACGGTAGTGTACAGGTAGACAGCTGGTACGGTAGTGTACAGGTAGACAGCTGGTACGGTAGTGCACAGGTAGACAGCTGGTACGGTAGTGTACAGGTAGACAGCTGGTACGGTAGTGCACAGGTAGACAGCTGGTACGGTAGTGTACAGGTAGACAGCTGGTACGGTAGTGTACAGGTAGACAGCTGGTACGGTAGTGCACAGGTAGACAGCTGGTACGGTAGTGTACAGGTAGACAGCTGGTACGGTAGTGCACAGGTAGACAGCTGGTACGGTAGTGTACAGGTAGACAGCTGGTACGGTAGTGTACAGGTAGACAGCTGGTACGGTAGTGTACAGGTAGACAGCTGGTACGGTCGTGCACAGGTAGACAGCTGGTACGGTAGTGTACAGGTAGACAGCTGGTACGGTAGTGTACAGGTAGACAGCTGGTACGGTAGTGTACAGGTAGACAGCTGGTACGGTAGTGTACAGGTAGACAGCTGGTACGGTAGTGTACAGGTAGACAGCTGGTACGGTAGTGCACAGGTAGACAGCTGGTACAGTAGTGTACAGGTAGACAGCTGGTACAGTAGTGTACAGGTAGACAGCTGGTACGGTAGTGCACAGGTAGACAGCTGGTACAGCAGTGTACAGGTAGACAGCTGGTACAGTGGTGTACAGGTAGACAGCTGGTACGGTAGTGCACAGGTAGCCAGCTGGTACAGTAGTGAACAGGTAGACAGCTGGTACAGCAGTGTACAGGTAGACAGCTGGTACAGTAGTGTACAGGTAGACAGCTGGTACAGCAGTGTACAGGTAGACAGCTGGTACAGTAGTGTACAGGTAGACAGCTGGTACAGCAGTGTACAGGTAGACAGCTGGTACAGTAGTGCACAGGTAGACAGCTGGTACAGCAGTGTACAGGTAGATAGCTGGTACGGTAGTGTACAGGTAGACAGCTGGTACGGTAGTGTACAGGTAGACAGCTGGTACAGCAGTGTACAGGTAGACAGCTGGTACAACAGTGTACAGGTAGACAGCTGGTACAGCAGTGTACAGGTAGACAGCTGGTACAGCAGTGTACAGGTAGACAGCTGGTACGGTAGTGTACAGGTAGCCAGCTGGTACAGTAGTGTACAGGTAGACAGCTGGTACAGTAGTGTACAGGTAGCCAGCTGGTACAGCAGTGTACAGGTAGACAGCTGGTACAGTAGTGTACAGGTAGACAGCTGGTACAACAGTGTACAGGTAGACAGCTGGTACAGTAGTGCACAGGTAGACAGCTGGTACGGTAGTGTACAGGTAGACAGCTGGTACAGCAGTGTACAGGTAGACAGCTGGTACGGTAGTGTACAGGTAGACAGCTGGTACAGCAGTGTACAGGTAGCCAGCTGGTACAGCAGTGTACAGGTAGACAGCTGGTACAGCAGTGTACAGGTAGACAGCTGGTACAGCAGTGTACAGGTAGACAGCTGGTACGGT
>NC_088409.1:99151187-99213687 GCF_034236695.1 Oncorhynchus nerka
AGACTTGATGACGAGTGAGATGACAAACAGAAAGGACACTGTGAACTTATATTTTATGTACAGTACCAGTCAAAAGGTTGGATACATCTACTCATTCCAGGGTTTTTCTCTTTACTATATTGTAGAACAGTATTTATTTTACTAGACAAGTCAGCTGAGAACAAATTCTTATTTACAATGACCGCTTAGGAACAGTGGGTTAACTACCTTGTTCAAGGGCAGAACGACAGATTTTTACCTTGTCAGCTCGGGGATTCGATCTAGCAACCTTTCGGTTACTGGCCCAATGCTCTAACCACTAGGCTACCTCCCACCTCTACACTCTAACCACTAGACTACCTGCCTCTAACCACTAGGCTACCTCCCACCTCTACACTCTAACCACTAGGCTACCTCCCACCTCTACACTCTAACCACTAGACTACCTCCCACCTCTACACTCTAACCACTAGGCTACCTGCCGCCTCTACACTCTAACCACTAGACTACCTGCCACCCCTACACTCTAACCAATAGGCTACCTGCCGCCCCTACACTCTAACCACTAGACTACCTCCCACCGCTACACTCTAACCACTAGGCTACCCTGCCGCCTCTACACTCTAACCACTAGAATATCTCCCACCCAGAATAATAGTGAAGACATCAAAACTATGAAATATCACATATGGAATCATGTAGTATGTGAAAAATTGTCAAACAAATCAAAATATATTTGAGATTTCAGATTCTTCAAAGTGGCCACTTTTTGTCTTGACGACAGCTTTGCACCACTCTTGACATTCTCTCAACCAGCTTCATGAGGTAGTCACCTGGAATGCATTTCAATTAACAGGTGTGCCTTGTTAAAAGTTCATTTGTGGAATTCCTTTCCTTCGTAATGCGTTTGAGCCAATCAGTTGTGTTGCGACAAGGTAGGGGTGGTGTACCGAAGATAGACCTATTTGGTAAAGCACCAAGTACATATTATGGAAAGAACAGCTCAAATAAGCAAAGAGAAACAACAGTCCATCATTACTTTAAGACATGAAGGTCAGTCAATGTGGACAATTTCAAGAACTGTTCAAGTTTATTCAAGTGTAGTCGCAAAAAACAATCAAGCGCTATGATTGAAACTGTCTCTCATGAGGACCGCCACAGGAAAGGAAGACCCAGAATTACCTCTACTGCAGAGGATCAGTTCATTAGAGTTAACTGTCTCTCATGAGGACCGCCACAGGAAAGGAAGACCCAGAATTACCTCTACTGCAAAGGATAAGTTCATTAGAGTTAACTGTCTCTCATGAGGACCGCCACAGGAAAGGAAGACCCAGAGTTACCTCTACTGCAGAGGATCAGTTCATTAGAGTTAACTGTCTCTCATGAGGACCGCCACAGGAAAGGAAGACCCAGAATTACCTCTACTGCAGAGGATCAGTTCATTAGAGTTAACTGTCTCTCATGAGGACCGCCACAGGAAAGGAAGACCCAGAGTTACCTCTACTGCAGAGGATCGAGAGCATCCTGACCGGTTGCATCACCGCCTGGTATGGCAACGGCTCAGCATCTGACCCGGAAGTCACTACAGAGGGTAGTGCGTATGACCCAGTACATCACTGGGGCCAAGCTTCCTGGCATCCAGGACCTCTATACCAGGCGGTGTCAGAGGAAGGCCCAAAAAATTGTCATAGACTCCAGCAACCCCCGTCATAGACTGTTCTCTCTGCTACCGCACAGCAAGTGGTACCGGAATGCCAAGTCTAGGTCCAAAGGGCTCTTTAACAGCGTCTACCCCCAAGCCATAAGTGTCATGTATGGTCGTATTAGGTTACCTTCTCTTCCTCTCCTCCCCCCAGCTGTTCCTCATCTTCTCTAACTACCTCGTTCACCCCACCTGTTCCCTTTTTCCCTCTGATTAGGTCTCTATTTCTCTCTCTGTTCCTGCTTCTGTCTTTGTCAGATTCTCGTTTGAGTTTCTCATGCCAGAACCAAACTATCGTCTCGTTTGCTTCACCCTTGTCCCGTCCTGTCGGAATCTGCCTGTTCATCTGATGCTACGTGTGATCAGGTACCTCTGTCCTCTACAACCCGCGCCTACCCAGAGAGACCAGCAGTCTGTCGCCGCTAACCCTGCTATTCTCCTCTGCTGCTAAGGAGGGGACTCTAACCCAGCTATTCTCCTCTGCTGCTAAGAAGGGGACTCTAACCCAGCTATTCTCCTCTGCTGCTAGAGAAGGGACTCTAACCCAGCTATTCTCCTCTGCTGCTGCTATTCTCCTCTGCTGCTAAGAAGGGACTCTAACCCAGCTATTCTCCTCTGCTGCTAAGAAGGGACTCTAACCCAGCTATTCTCCTCTGCTGCTAAGAAGGGGACTCTGCTAAGAAGGGGGCTCTAGCTATTCTCCTCTGCTGCTAAGAAGGGGACTCTAACCCAGCTGTTCTCCTCTGCTGCTAAGAAGGGGACTCTAACCCAGCTATTCTCCTCTGCTGCTAAGAAGGGGACTCTAACCCAGCTATTCTCCTCTGCTGCTAAGAAGGGACTCTAACCCTGCTATTCTCCTCTGCTGCTAAGAAGGGGACTCTAACCCAGCTATTCTCCTCTGCTGCTAAGAAGGGGACTCTAACCCTGCTATTCTCCTCTGCTGCTAAGAAGGGGACTCTAACCCAGCTATTCTCCTCTGCTACTAAGAAGGGGACTCTAACCCAGCTATTCTCCTCTGCTGCTAAGAAGGGGGCTCTAACCCAGCTATTCTCCTCTGCTGCTAAGAAGGGGACTCTAACCCAGCTATTCTCCTCTGCTGCTAAGAAGGGGACTCTAACCCAGCTGTTCTCCTCTGCTGCTAAGAAGGGGACTCTAACCCAGCTATTCTCCTCTGCTGCTAAGAAGGGGACTCTAACCCAGCTATTCTCCTCTGCTGCTAAGAAGGGGACTCTAACCCTGCTATTCTCCTCTGCTGCTAAGAAGGGGACTCTAACCCTGCTATTCTCCTCTGCTACTAAGAAGGGGACTCTAACCCTGCTATTCTCCTCTGCTGCTAAGAAGGGGACTCTAACCCTGCTATTCTCCTCTGCTACTAAGAAGGGGACTCTTCTGTAAATATCAGAAGGACTTTTTGTTTCATTTGTCGCCCTCTCTGCGGGTTGTCTATTTTGCCATTATCTACATCTGAAGAGGATCTATGTCTTCCCTGTGTTTTTACATTAAAGGACTCTGTTTTTGTTAAACCGCTTTCACTCAAGTGCACAACAATAAGACTCCTGAACAGCTAATCAAATGGCCACCCGGACTATTTACATTGACCCCCTTTGTTTTTACACTGCTGCTACTCACTGTTTATTATCTATGTATAGTCACTTCACCCCTACCTACTGTACAAATTACCTCAACTAACCTGTACCCCCGCACATTGTACTGGTACCCCCTGTATATAGCCTCCACATTGACTCTGTACTGGTACCCCCTGTATATAGCCTCCACATTGACTCTGTACCGGTACCCCCTGTATATAGCCTCCACATTGACTCTGTACCGTAACACCCTGTATATAGCCTCCACATTGACTCTGTACCGGTACCCCCTGTATATAGCCTCCACATTGACTCTGTACCAGTACCCCCTGTATATAGCCTCCACATTGACTCTGTACCGGTACCCCCTGTATATAGCCTCCACATTGACTCTGTACTGGTACCCCCTGTATATAGCCTCCACATTGACTCTGTACCGGTACTCCCTGTATATAGCCTCCACATTGACTCTACTGGTACCCCCTGTATATAGCCTCCACATTGACTCTACTGGTACCCCCTGTATATAGCCTCCACATTGACTCTGTACCGGTACCCCCTGTATATAGCCTCCACATTGACTCTGTACCAGTACCCCTGTATATAGCCTCCACATTGACTCTGTACCGGTACCCCCTGTATATAGCCTCCACATTGACTCTGTACCAGTACCCCCTGTATATAGCCTCCACATTGACTCTGTACCAGTACCCCCTGTATATAGCCTCCACATTGACTCTGTACCGGTACTCCCTGTATATAGCCTCCACATTGACTCTACTGGTACCCCCTGTATATAGCCTCCACATTGACTCTACTGGTACCCCCTGTATATAGCCTCCACATTGACTCTGTACCGGTACCCCCTGTATATAGCCTCCACATTGACTCTGTACCAGTACCCCCTGTATATAGCCTCCACATTGACTCTGTACCGGTACCCCCTGTATATAGCCTCCACATTGACTCTGTACCAGTACCCCTGTATATAGCCTCCACATTGACTCTGTACCAGTACCCCCTGTATATAGCCTCCACATTGACTCTGTACCGGTACCCCCTGTATATAGCCTCCACATTGACTCTGTACTGGTACCCCCTGTATATAGCCTCCACATTGACTCTGTACTGGTACCCCCTGTATATAGCCTCCACATTGACTCTACTGGTACCCCCTGTATATAGCCTCCACATTGACTCTGTACCGGTACCCCCTGTATACAGCCTCCACATTGACTCTGTACCGGTACCCCCTGTATATAGCCTCCACATTGACTCTGTACTGGTACCCCCTGTGTACAGCCTCCACATTGACTCTGTACTGGTACCCCCTGTATATAGCCTCCACATTGACTCTGTACTGTAACACCCTGTATACAGCCTCCACATTGACTCTGTACTGGTACCCCCTGTATATAGCCTCCACATTGACTCTGTACTGTAACACCCTGTATACAGCCTCCACATTGACTCTGTACCGGTACCCCCTGTATATAGCCTCCACATTGACTCTGTACCGGTACCCCCTGTATATAGCCTCCACATTGACTCTATACCGGTACCCCCTGTATATAGCCTCCACATTGACTCTGTACCGGTACCCCCTGTATATAGCCTCCACATTGACTCTGTACCGTAACACCCTGTATATAGCCTCCACATTGACTCTGTACCGTAACACCCTGTATATAGCCTCCACATTGACTCTGTACCGGTACCCCCTGTATATAGCCTCCACATTGACTCTGTACCGTAACACCCTGTATATAGCCTCAATGTCACAGGAAGGCCATAAAGATCATCAAGGACAACAACCACCCGAGCCACTGCCTGTTCACCCCGCCATCATCCAGAAGGCGAGGTCAGTACAGGTGCATCAAAGCTGGGGCCGAGAGACTGAAAAACAGTTTCTATCTCAAGGCCATCAGACTGTTAAACAGCCACCACTAACATTGAGTAGCTGCTGCCAACACACTGACTAAACTCCAGCCACTTTAATAATGGAAAATGTATGTAATAAATGTATCACTAGCCACATTAAACAATGCCACTTCATATAATGTTTACATACCCTACATTACTCATCTCATATGTATATACTGTACTCAATACCATCTACTGTATTTTGCCTATGCCGCTCTGTACCATCACTCATTCATATATCTTTATGTACATATTCTTCATCCCTTTACACTTGTGTGTATAATAAGGTAGTAGTTGTGGAATTGTTAGGTTAGATTACTCGTTGGTTATTACTGCATTGTCGGAACTAGAAGCACAAGCATTTCGCTACACACATACACATCTGCTAACCATGTGTATGTGACAAATAAATTTGATTTGATTTGTGATTGATTCAATTTTTTAAAAGTTTTTTACTTTAGTTTATTTGGTAAATATTTTCTTAACTCTATTTCTTGAACTGCATTGTTGGTTAAAGGCTTGTAAATAAGCATTTCAGGGTAAGGTCTACTACACCTGTTGTTTTCGGCGCATGTGACAAATACAATTTGATTTGATTTGTTCATTAGAGTTTACCAGCCTCAGAAATTGCAGCCCAAATAAATGCATCACAGAGTTCAAGTAACAGACATATCTCAACATCAACTGTTCAGAGGAGACTGCGTGAATCAGGCCTTCATGGTCGAATTGCTGCAAAGAAACCACTACTAAAGGACACCAGTAAGAAGAAGAGACTTGCTTGGGCCAAGAAACACGAGCAATGGACATTAGACCGGAGGAAATCTGTCCTTTGGTCTGATGAGTCCAAATTTGAGATTTTTGATTCCAACCGCTGTGTCTTTGTGAGATGCAGTGTAGTTGAACAGATGATCTCAGAATGTGTGGTTCCCATCGTGAAGCATGGAGGAGGAGGTGTGATGGTGTAGGGGTGCTTTGCTGGTGACACTGTCTGTGATTTATTTAGAATTCAAGGCACACTTAACCAGCATGGCTACCACAGCATTCTGCAGTGATACGCCATCCCATCTTGTTTGCGCTTAGTGGGACTATCATTTGTTTTTCAACAGGACAATGACCCAACACACCTCCAGGCTGTGTAAGGGCTATTTGACCAAAAAGGAGAGTGATGGAGTGCTGCATCAGATGACCTGGCCTCCACAATCACCCGACCTCAACCCAATTGAGATGTTTTGGGATGAGTTGGACCGCAGAGTGAAGGAAAAGCAGCCAACAAGTGCTCATGCATATGTGAGAACTCCTTCAAGACTGTTGGAAAAGCATTCCAGGTGAAGCTGGTTGAGAGAATGCCAAGAATGTGCAAAGCTGTCATCAGGGCAAAGGGTGGCTACTTTGAAGAATCTAAAATCTAAAATATATTTGGATTTGTTTAACACTTTGTTTGGTTACTACGTGATTCCATATGTGTTATTTAATAGTTTTGATGTCTTCAGTATTATTCTACAATGTAGAAAATAGTTTTTTTTTTAAATAAAGAAAATCCCTTGAATGAGTAGGTCTGTCCAAACTTTTGACTGGTACTGTATGTCCATAGACATGGGCTACACTCCAAATGCCACCCTACTCCCTTTTCACCAGAGCCCCATAGGCCCTAGTCAAAAGTAGTTCACTATGTAGGGAATAGGGTTCTATAGGGCTCTGGTCTAAAGTAGTGCACTATGTAGGGAATAAGGTCACATAGGGCTCTGGTCTAAAGTAGTGCACTATGTAGGGAATATGGTTCTATAGGGCCCTGGTCTAAAGTAGTTCACTATGTAGGGAATAGGGTTCTATAGGGCTCTGGTCTAAAGTAGTGCACTATGTAGGGAATAGGGTTCTATAGGGCTCTGGTCTAAAGTAGTGCACTATGTAGGGACTAGGGTTCTAAAGGGCTCTGGTCTAAAGTAGTTCACTATGTAGGGAATAGGGTTCTATAGGGCCCTGGTCTAAAGTAGTGCACTATGTAGGGAATAGGGTTCTATAGGGCTCTGGTCTAAAGTAGTTCACTATGTAGGGAATAGGGTTCTATAGGGCTCTGGTATAAAGTAGTGCACTATGTAGGGAATAGGGTTCTATAGGGCTCTGGTATAAAGTAGTGCACTATGTAGGGAATAAGGTCACATAGGGCTCTGGTATAAAGTAGTGCACTATGTAGGGAATAAGGTCACATAGGGCTCTGGTATAAAGTAGTGCACTATGTAGGGAATAAGGTCACATAGGGCTCTGGTATAAAGTAGTGCACTATGTAGGGAATAAGGTCACATAGGGCTCTGGTATAAAGTAGTGCACTATGTAGGGAATAAGGTCACATAGGGCTCTGGTCTAAAGTAGTGCACTATGTAGGGAATAGGGTTCTATAGGGCTCTGGTCTAAAGTAGTGCACTATGTAGGGAATAAGGTCACATAGGGCTCTGGTATAAAGTAGTGCACTATGTAGGGAATAAGGTCACATAGGGCTCTGGTATAAAGTAGTGCACTATGTAGGGAATAAGGTCACATAGGGCTCTGGTATAAAGTAGTGCACTATGTAGGGAATAAGGTCACATAGGGCTCTGGTATAAAGTAGTGCACTATGTAGGGAATAAGGTCACATAGGGCTCTGGTCTAAAGTAGTGCACTATGTAGGGAATAGGATTCTATAGGGCTCTGGTCTAAAGTAGTGCACTATGTAGGGAATAAGGTCACATAGGGCTCTGGTATAAAGTAGTGCACTATGTAGGGAATAAGGTCACATAGGGCTCTGGTATAAAGTAGTGCACTATGTAGGGAATAAGGTCACATAGGGCTCTGGTATAAAGTAGTGCACTATGTAGGGAATAAGGTCACATAGGGCTCTGGTATAAAGTAGTGCACTATGTAGGGAATAAGGTCACATAGGGCTCTGGTATAAAGTAGTGCACTATGTAGGGAATAAGGTCACATAGGGCTCTGGTATAAAGTAGTGCACTATGTAGGGAATAAGGTCACATAGGGCTCTGGTATAAAGTAGTGCACTATGTAGGGAATAAGGTCACATAGGGCTCTGGTATAAAGTAGTGCACTATGTAGGGAATAAGGTCACATAGGGCTCTGGTATAAAGTAGTGCACTATGTAGGGAATAAGGTCACATAGGGCTCTGGTATAAAGTAGTGCACTATGTAGGGAATAAGGTCACATTGGGCTCTGGTCTAAAGTAGTGCACTATGTAGGGAATAGGGTTCTATAGGGCTCTGGTCTAAAGTAGTGCACTATGTAGGGAATAAGGTCACATAGGGCTCTGGTATAAAGTAGTGCACTATGTAGGGAATAAGGTCACATAGGGCTCTGGTATAAAGTAGTGCACTATGTAGGGAATAAGGTCACATAGGGCTCTGGTATAAAGTAGTGCACTATGTAGGGAATAGGGTAATATTCTTGACACAGACCTGTTCCTTGTTTACTCACGTCAAAGTACTGTCCCTCCAGGAAGGGGTTGATGCTGACCTCTCTCTCCTCCATCTCCCAGCTCCCACCAATAAAACTGTTTCTCACCAGCTCTCTCTCCTGCACACGAGGGTTTAGGTGGAACGCTATGTCCCCTGAGCTGCCCACTTTGAAGTTAATCGAGAACCTGCAATACAAAGAACCCCAACCACAGAGTTATTCATGCTGAACCTGCAACACACAGAACCCCAACCACAGTTATTCATGCTGAACCTGCAACACACAGAACCCCAACCACAGTTATTCATGCTGAACCTGCAACACACAGAACCCCAACCACAGTTATTCATGTTGACCCTGCAACACACAGAACCCCAACCACAGTTATTCATGTTGACCCTGCAACACACAGAACCCCAACCACAGTTATTCATGTTGACCCTGCAACACACAGAACCCCAACCATAGTTATTCATGTTGACCCTGCAACACACAGAACCCCAACCACAGTTATTCATGTTGACCCTGCAACACACAGAACCCCAACCACAGTTATTCATGTTGACCCTGCAACACACAGAACCCCAACCACAGTTATTCATGTTGACCCTGCAACACACAGAACCCCAACCACAGTTATTCATGTTGACCCTGCAACACACAGAACCCCAACCACAGTTATTCATGTTGACCCTGCAACACACAGAACCCCAACCACAGTTATTCATGTTGACCCTGCAACACACAGAACCCCAACCACAGTTATTCATGTTGACCCTGCAACACACACAGAACCCCAACCACAGTTATTCATGTTGACCCTGCAACACACAGAACCCCAACCACAGTTATTCATGTTGACCCTGCAACACACAGAACCCCAACCACAGTTATTCATGTTGACCCTGCAACACACAGAACCCCAACCACAGTTATTCATGTTGACCCTGCAACACACAGAACCCCAACCACAGTTATTCATGTTGACCCTAGCTTTCACCTGGATTCACCTGGTCAGTCTATGTCATGGAAAGCACAGATGTTGTCAATGCTTTCTATTTTGTATACTCAGTGTATTTTAGTGTTTAATTGTCCATAAAAATTTTTAAATGTTAGAATTTTTCTTCCACTTTGACATTACAGTGTATTTTGTGTAGATCGTTGACTAAAAAAACGGAACATTTTGAAATGCTATCCTTGTGGGGACTAAAGAATGAATTCCCATCCCAAATCCGATTTCCCCTAACCCCTAAATCTAACCTTAACCCTAACCCAACCTTAACATAACCCTAAACTCCTAACCCTAATATTAATTCTAACCCTAAAATAGCATTTTTCCTCGTGGGGACTGGCAAAATGTACCCACTTGTCCGATTTTTCCTTGATTTAATTCACTTGTGAGGCCTTCTGGTAAAACACACACACACACACACACACACGCACACACACACACACTACACTACACTACACTACAGACAGACACACACACACACACACACACACACACACACGCACACACACACACACTACACTACACTACACTACACTACAGACACACACACACACACACACACACACACACACACACACACACACACACACACACACACACACACACACACACACACACACACACACACACACACACACACACAGTATGTTAAATGGTGACCACCAACCTCTTAGCTCTGTAGGGTTAGAGGTTAGAGTATAGGGGTATAGGGGTTAGGGTACTACAGACCTGTTAGCTCCTAGAGGCACCATGCCTCAGATAGGGGTTATGGGATAGGGGATAGGGTATAGGGGTTAGGGGATAGGGGATAGGGGTTAGGGGATAGGGGTTAGGGGATAGGGGTTAGGGGATAGGGGATAGGGGTTAGGGTATAGGGGATAGGGGTTAGGGTATAGGGGATAGGGTATAGGGGTTAGGGTATAGGGGATAGGGGTTAGGGTATAGGGGTTAGGGGATAGGGTATAGGGGTTAGGGTATAGGGGTTAGGGTACTACAGACCTGTTAGCTCCTAGAGGCACCATGCCTCTGATGACGATGGTCTTCTTCGTAGACATCCCTCCTGGAATCACGATGGTATACGGGACAGGCTGATACACATAGGACAGGAGTCAGTTCACTGACAGCATGTAGTGTATACTGTATGTATGTATACTTAGGAAAAAACACATCTATCCTGACTCACAGAGATGTTACTTACAGGTTTGAATATTGGCTGTCCATCCATGACCGGTAGGTTTCCCTGTGAACAGAGTGGAGTGTCAGAGAACGGAACAGGGGGCCATCAGTAGCCTCTTTTGAAGTCAGACCTACACCCATGTCCCCTGGGGATCCACCCTGATCACCTGGGGATCCACCCTGATCACCTGGGGATCCACCCTGGTCACCTGGGGATCCACCCTGGTCACCTGGGTGCTGGTCACCTGGGGATCCACCCTGGTCACCTGAGGATCCACCCTGATCACCTGAGGATCCACCCTGATCACCTGAGGATCCACCCTGATCACCTGGGGATCCACCCTGGTCACCTGGGGATCCACCCTGATCACCTGGGGATCCACCCTGGTCACCTGGGGATCCACCCTGATCACCTGGGGATCCAGCCTGGTCCCCTGGGGATCCACCCTGGTCACCTGGGGATCCACCCTGGTCACCTGGGGATCCACCCTGGTCACCTGAGGATCCACCCTGATAAGACAAAACGTCTAACATCGCTGTCTAAATGTACGCATCCCCCTGCCTGATAAGACAAAACGTCTAACATCGCTGTCTAAATGCACAGATCCCCCTGCCTGATAAGACAAAACGTCTAACATCGATGTCTAAATGTACGCATCCCCCTGCCTGATAAGACAAAACGTCTAACATCGCTGTCTAAATGTACGGTCCCCCTGCCTGATAAGACAAAACGTCTAACATCGCTGTCTAAATGTACGCATCCCCCTGCCTGATAAGACAAAACGTCTAACATCGCTGTCTAAATGCATAGATCCCCCTGCCTGATAAGACAAAACGTCTAACATCGCTGTCTAAATGTACGGACCCCCCTGCCTGATAAGACAAAACGTCTAACATCGCTGTCTAAATGTACGCATCCCCCTGCCTGATAAGACAAAACGTCTAACATCGCTGTCTAAATGCACAGATCCCCCTGCCTGATAAGACAAAACGTCTAACATCGCTGTCTAAATGTACGGACCCCCCTGCTTGATAAGACAAAACGTCTAACATCGCTGTCTAAATGTACGGACCCCCTGCCTGATAAGACAAAACGTCTAACATCGCTGTCTAAATGTACGGACCCCCCTGCCTGATAAGACAAAACGTCTAACATCGCTGTCTAAATGCACAGATCCCCCTGCCTGATAAGACAAAACGTCTAACATCGCTGTCTAAATGCACAGATCCCCCTGCCTGATAAGACAAAACGTCTAACATCGCTGTCTAAATGTACGGACCCCCCTGCCTGATAAGACAAAACGTCTAACATCGCTGTCTAAATGCACAGATCCCCCTGCCTGATAAGACAAAACGTCTAACATCGCTGTCTAAATGCACAGATCCCCCTGCCTGATAAGACAAAACGTCTAACATCGCTGTCTAAATGCACAGATCCCCCTGCCTGATAGGCAATACAAATGATTTACCTTTATTTAACTAGGCAAGTCAGTTAAGAACAAATTCTTAATGTCAATGGAGGCCTAGGAACAGTGGGTTAACTGCCTTGTTCAGGGGCAGAAGGACAGATTTGTACCTTGTCAGCTCAGGGGAATCGATCTTGTAACCTTTACGGTTACTAGTCCAATGCTCTAACCACTAGGCTACCCTGCCGCCTCTACACTCTAACCACTAGACTACCAGCCGCCTCTACACTCTAACCACTAGGCTACCTACCGCCTCTACACTCTAACCACTAGTCTACCTGCCGCCTCTACACTCTAACCACTAGGCTACCTACCGCCACCACACTCTAACCACTAGTCTACCTGCCGCCTCTACACTCTAACCACTAGGCTACCCTGCCTCCTCTACACTCTAACCACTAGGCTATCTGCCTCCTCTACATTCTAACCACTAGGCTACCTGCCTCCTCTACACTCTAACCACTAGGCTACCTGCCTCCTCTACATTCTAACCACTTGGCTACCCTGCCTCCTCTACATTCTAACCACTAGGCTACCTACAGCCTCTACACTCTAACCACTAGGCTACCTGCCGTACCTACACTCTAACCACTAGGCTACCCTGTCGCCTCTACACTCTAACCACTAGACTACCTGCCGCCTCTACACTCTAACCACTAGGCTACCTGCCGTACCTACACTCTAACCACTAGGCTACCCTGTCGCCTCTACACTCTAACCACTAGGCTACCTACCGCCTCTACACTCTAACCACTAGTCTACCTGCCGCCTCTACACTCTAACCACTAGGCTACCTACCGCCTCCACACTCTAACCACTAGTCTACCTGCCTCCTCTACATTCTAACCACTAGGCTACCCTGCCTCCTCTACATTCTAACCACTAGGCTACCTACAGCCTCTACACTCTAACCACTAGGCTACCCTGCCGCCTCTACACTCTAACCACTAGGCTACATGCCTCCTCTACATTCTAACCACTAGGCTACCTGCCGTACCTACACTCTAACCACTAGGCTACCTGCTGCCTCTACACTCTAACCACTAGGCTACCTGCCTCCTCTACATTCTAACCACTAGGCTACCTGCCGTACCTACACTCTAACCACTAGGCTACCTGCCGCCTCTACATTCTAACCACTAGGCTACCTGCCTCCTCTACACTCTAACCACTAGGCTACCCTGCCGCCTCTACACTCTAACCACTAGGCTACCCTGCCTCCTCTACACTCTAACCACTAGACTACCTGCCACCTCTACACTCTAACCACTAGGCTACCTGCCTCCTCTACATTCTAACCACTAGACTACCTGCCACCTCTACACTCTAACCACTAGGCTACCTGCCACCTCTACACTCTAACCACTAGGCACCGCCCAAATCCATGTAATGGTATTTGTTGAAACAGACACACCAACTTACCCCAATTTGATCACCTGCAGGATTTCCTCCCTGTTGACGGTAGGAAACATACCAAATGTCATCCCGAGTTTATGACACACTAAGAAACGCATTCATGAGCATATATATTATGTACAGTTACCCCACAATTAATTAATTCCACTTGTTATTCATTTCCTCCTGTTTTGGTTGACACTGTCACTCAAAGATTGACCCTAGATTTGTGGGTAACAGAAATCAACTTCTTCTCTGAGGTGTGTTTACATACTGCTCCCTCTCCCTAGGCCCCAGCCCCTACACCCTACACCCTTCCCCTGCCCCTACACCCTTCCCCTGCCCCCTGCCCCTACACCCTACACCCTTCCCCTGCCCCCTAGCCCCTGCCCCTACACCCTACACCCTTCCCCTGCCCCCTACACCCTGCCCCTACACCCTACACCCTTCCCCTGCCCCCTACCCCCCCACACCCTTCCCTGCCCCCTACACCCTGCCCCTACACCCTACACCCTTCCCCTGCCCCCTACCCCCTGCCCCTGCCCCTACACCCTTCCCCTGCCCCTAAACCCTTCCCCTGCCCCCTACCCCCTACCCCCTTTCCCAACCCCCTACCCCCTGCCCCTACACCCTGCCCCCTACCCCCTACCCCCTGCTCCTAAACCCTGCCCCCTACCCCCTGCCCCCTACCCCCTACCCCTGCCCCCTACCCCCTGCCCCCCCCCCCTACCCTGCCCCTACCCCCTGCCCCCTACCCCTGCCCCCTACCCCCTACCCCCTACCCCTGCCCCTACCCCCCTACCCCTGCCCCTACCCCCTACCCTGCCCCTACCACCCTACCCTGCCCCTACCCCCCTACCCCTGCCCCTACCCCCTACCCCTGCCCCCTACCCCCTACCCCTGCCCCCTACCCCCTGCCCCTACCCCCTACCCCTGCCCCTACCCCCTGCTCCAGTCTCACCCCGATGACGTTGACGGTCTGGATGGAAGCGTCGCCACCGATCTGCAGAGCGTTGACTCTCTCGACTGGAATACGGTGGTTGAACGTATGAAGGTCTTGTCCGTTCACTGTCACCTACGACAAAAAAACACATGAACTACGGTATAACCCTAACCCATACACAACTATAGACTAACCCTAACCCATACACAACTATAGACTAACCCTAACCCATACACAACTATAGTCTAACCCTAACCCATACACAACTATAGTCTGACCCTAACCCATACACAACTATAGACAAACCCTAACCCATACACAACTATAGACTAACCCTAACCCATACACAACTATAGACTAACCCTAACCCATACACAACTATAGACTAACCCTAACCCATACACAACTATAGACTAACCCTAACCCATACACAACTATAGACTAACCCTAACCCATACACAACTATAGACTAACCCTAACCCATACACAACTATAGACTAACCCTAACCCATACACAACTATAGTCTGACCCTAACCCATACACAACTATAGACTAACCCTAACCCATACACAACTATAGACTAACCCTAACCCATACACAACTATAGACTAACCCTAACCCATACACAACTATAGTCTGACCCTAACCCATACACAACTATAGTCTAACCCTAACCCATACACAACTATAGTCTGACCCTAACCCATACACAACTATAGACTAACCCTAACCCATACACAACTATAGACTAACCCTAACCCATACACAACTATAGTCTAACCCTAACCCATACACAACTATAGACTAACCCTAACCCATACACAACTATAGACTAACCCTAACCCATACACAACTATAGACTAACCCTAACCCATACACAACTATAGACTAACCCTAACCCATACACAACTATAGTCTAACCCTAACCCATACACAACTATAGACTAACCCTAACCCATACACAACTATAGACTAACCCTAACCCATACACAACTATAGACTAACCCTAACCCATACACAACTATAGACTAACCCTAACCCATACACAACTATAGACTAACCCTAACCCATACACAACTATAGACTAACCCTAACCCATACACAACTATAGACTAACCCTAACCCATACACAACTATAGTCTGACCCTAACCCATACACAACTATAGACTAACCCTAACCCATACACAACTATAGACTAACCCCCAACCCATACACAACTATAGACTAACCCTAACCCATACACAACTATAGACTAACCCTAACCCATACACAACTATAGACTAACCCTAACCCATACACAACTATAGACAAACCCTAACCCATACACAACTATATACTAACCCTAACCCATACACAACTATAGTCTGACCCTAACCCATACACAACTATAGACTAACCCTAACCCATACACAACTATAGTCTGACCCTAACCCATACACAACTATAGTCTGACCCTAACCCATACACAACTATAGTCTGACCCTAACCCATACACAACTATAGTCTAACCCTAACCCATACACAACTATAGTCTAACCCTAACCCATACACAACTATAGTCTGACCCTAACCCATACACAACTATAGTCTGACCCTAACCCATACACAACTATAGTCTAACCCTAACCCATACACAACTATAGTCTGACCCTAACCCATACACAACTATAGTCTGACCCTAACCCATACACAACTATAGTCTGACCCTAACCCATACACAACTATAGTCTGACACTAACCCATACACAACTATAGTCTGACCCTAACCCATACACAACTATAGTCTAACCCTAACCCATACACAACTATAGTCTAACCCTAACCCATACACAACTATAGTCTGACCCTAACCCATACACAACTATAGTCTGACCCTAACCCATACACAACTATAGTCTGACCCTAACCCATACACAACTAGAGTCTGACCCTAACCCATACACAACTATAGTCTGACCCTAACCCATACACAACTATAGTCTGACCCTAACCCATACACAACTATAGTCTAACCCATACACAACTATAGTCTAACCCTAACCCATACACAACTATAGTCGGACCCTAACCCATACACAACTATAGTCGGACCCTAACCCATACACAACTATAGTCTAACCCTAATCCATACACAACTACGGTCTAATCGTAATCATACACAACTATAGTCTAACCCTAATCCATACACAACTACGGTCTAATCCTAATCCATACACAACTACGGTCTAATCCTAATCCATACACAACTATAGTCTAACCCTAATCCATACACAACTATAGTCTAACCCTAATCCATACACAACTATAGTCTGACCCTAACCCATACACAACTATAGTCTGACCCTAACCCATACACAACTAGAGTCTGACCCTAACCCATACACAACTATAGTCTGACCCTAACCCATACACAACTATAGTCTGACCCTAACCCATACACAACTATAGTCTAACCCATACACAACTATAGTCTAACCCTAACCCATACACAACTATAGTCGGACCCTAACCCATACACAACTATAGTCGGACCCTAACCCATACACAACTATAGTCTAACCCTAATCCATACACAACTACGGTCTAATCGTAATCATACACAACTATAGTCTAACCCTAATCCATACACAACTACGGTCTAATCCTAATCCATACACAACTACGGTCTAATCCTAATCCATACACAACTATAGTCTAACCCTAATCCATACACAACTATAGTCTAACCCTAATCCATACACAACTATAGTCTAGAATTATAGAGCAGAGATTCTCAAACTTTTTGGGGCCAGAGACCCCTTTTGTGATGGCAAATTCATCAGAGACCCCCACAAAATAGCGTACAAGGAGTTTTACTATGACTTTGGCAGTGCACGGCCGAACGAACCAAGTCTTGGGAAAGAAACATTATAAAGGCCAGCCTTTTGGCATCGGAGAGAAACTTTTACATGGGGCAGAGAGAAGTTATTGAGTTGAAAAATGTATATATATATATATATATATATATACAGTATTTATATCTATACAGTATCTATAAAGTGTATATATATATAGTATCTCTATATCTGACCTGGTAACCCTCCTGGTTAATGATGATAACCATCTCGAAGGTATCTCCCTTGCTAAAAGGCATGTTGTGGATCTCCTCCTCTGAACCCCATTCCCCTTCCTGGCAGCTGTTGAACACCACCTTGTCCCATCCGTCGAAACGAGGGCTGAAGTGAAAGCCGATATCACTGCCCTCAGATTCTCCACACTGCAAGTTCATGTTGAACCTAGAGGGGGTGTTAGAGAGGACATAGAATGAACAAAGCGGACAACAAATAACACCGGTAGGGGTCTGGAGTTGTTTCTCACCATTTGAGCTGACCGGACAGAACTCCAGAGCCTAGTTATGTCAGGGATAAACGGCGGCGCTCTTTTCGAGGCAGAGCCCGAGTACATTTTTCCAAGGTAGTATACAGACTGGAAGCATTTATCCAGCTTGTACATGTTAATTGAAATGCATTCCAGGTGACTACCTCATGAAGCTGGTTGAGAGAATGTCAAGAGTGTGCGAAGCTGTCATCAAGGCAAAGGGTGGCTACTTTGAAGAATTTCAAAAATAAAATATATTTTGATTTGTTTAACAATTTTTTGGTTACTACATGATTCCATATGTGTTATTTTATAGTGTTGATGTCTTCACTATTATTTTACATTGTAGAAAATAGTAAAAAAATAAGAAAAACCCTTGAATGAGTAGGTGTTCTAAGACTTTTGACAGGTAGTGTATATATCCATTAAAACATTATGCTGATTCATGATTTCGACAGGCTGAGAAAAGCTGCCGGCCAGTCTGTCTCATCCAGACTCCTGACACGTTCATTACTATAGGATAGCTGGAGATCAAGTTTCAATATACATTTTTTGGGGGGCAAATGTCAGAGAGACAGACACCAAGATTCTTTCAAATCTCCGCTGTTGAAAACTAACTGTTAGTCTACAAGAAATGTGAGTTAATGTCTAGATGTCTTTTACAGTGGAGATCAAGTTTATAAATTGCCTGGCTGGGCTGATGAGACGGTGAATTGCCCAGTCAGATGGAACAGAGGAAATATTAATTTCAACGTCATAGATTCAGCCGGTGGTAACTTGTCGAATAGACACCGGCCTGAATGCGGTTTTAACCAATCAGCATTCAGGATTAGACCCACCCGTTGTATAAAAATGTCATAACACATGTGCTCTCATTATTGCTTTAATTAGTGCCCATTCTAGAATGCTCTTCTAGCCAATCAGAAACTAGTATTCAACATTGCTGTGTTTATAAAGTATTTTCCTGGTTACCTGGTCAGAAAAGGGATAAATACCACACCAAGCCACTGAGGCTCTTACTATTCAGGTAATAACTTTTCTAACATAGCTGATATGACTGACTGTGGTCTGACATTTTCTGTGTTGACTAAATTATTATTAGAGAGCACTTCATTTAGTATAACAGGCTTCAATATTGGTGCACAATTTCTACTGAACATATCATAGCACAATGTACTCTTCTCTCGGGAACGACCCCATTATATACCACACCAAGCCCACGGGATCTTATTGTTCAGGTCACATTGTGCTCTTAGAGCAAAGAATAACTGTGTTCTAACATAACTGATGTGAAATACACAGCTTAATCTTCTGTACTGAACTCAACACTGTCACACCCTGATCTGTTTCACCTGTCTTTGTGCTTGTCTCCACCCCCTCCCCCCTCCAGGTGTCTCCCATCTTCCCCAGTATCCCCAGTGTATTTAAACCTGTGTTCTCTGTTTGTCTGTTGCCAATTCGTTTTTGTCCGTCAAGCCGAAAAGAGTCCCCCTCCCCCTTGCTCAATGTCTTTTTCTATAGTTCCTTTGTTCTAGTTTTCACGGGTTTGACCTCTGCCTGCCCTGACCCTGAGACTGCCTGCCCTGACCCTGAGACTGCCTGCCGTTCTGTACCTATTGACTCTGATCTGGATTACTGACCTCTGCCTGCCCAGACCCTGAGACTGCCTGCCCTGACCCTGAGACTGCCTGCCCTGACCCTGAGACTGCCTGCCCTGACCCTGAGACTGCCTGCCCTGACCCTGAGACTGCCTGCCCAGACCCTGAGACTGCCTGCCCTGACCCTGAGACTGCCTGCCCTGACCCTGAGACTGCCTGCCCTGACCCTGAGACTGCCTGCCCTGACCCTGAGACTGCCTGCCCAGACCCTGAGACCGCCTGCCCTGACCCTGAGACTGCCTGCCCTGACCCTGAGACTGCCTGCCCTGACTCTGAGACTGCCTGCCCTGACCCTGAGACTGTCTGCCCTGACCCTGAGACTGCCTGCCCTGACCCTGAGACTGCCTGCCCTGACCCTGAGACTGCCTGCCCTGACCCTGAGACTGCCTTCCCTGACCCTGAGACTGCCTGCCCTGACCCGGAGACTGCCTGCCGTTCTGTACCTATTGACTCTGATCTGGATTATTGACCTCTTGACCTTTTGCCTGCCCCCCTGTTCTAGTAATAAACTTTGCTACTTTGACACCATCTGCATCTGGGTCTTCCACCTAAAAAGTGATAAAGACATCGACCATTGATGCAATTCTAGGTCATTTCTTTTGTAATCGAATGCTACTTTACATAAAACAATAAGGAACATAAGCACAGTCTGAGAATGTGTAGCACCTATTAGCACCTATTAGTATTAGCACCTACAGTCTGAGAATGTGTAGCACCTATTAGCACCTATTAGTATTAGCACCTACAGTCTGAGAATGTGTAGCACCTATTAGCACCTATTAGTATTAGCACCTACAGTCTGATAACGTGTAGCACCTATTAGCACCTATTAGCACCTACAGTCTGATAACGTGTAGCACCTATTAGCACCTACAGTCTGATAACGTGTAGCACCTATTAGCACCTATTAGCACCTATTAGCACCTACAGTCTGATAACGTGTAGCACCTATTAGCACCTACAGTCTGATAACGTGTAGCACCTATTAGCACCTACAGTCTGATAACGTGTAGCACCTATTAGCACCTATTAGCACCTATTAGCACCTACAGTCTGATAACGTGTAGCACCTATTAGTACCTATTAGCACCTACAGTCTGATAATGTGTAGCACCTATTAGCACCTATTAGCACCTATTAGCACCTACAGTCTGATAACGTGTAGCACCTATTAGCACCTATTAGCACCTACAGTCTGATAACATGTAGCACCTATTAGCACCTACAGTCTGATAACGTGTAGCACCTATTAGCACCTATTAGCACCTACAGTCTGATAACGTGTAGCACCTATTAGCACCTATTAGCACCTACAGTCTGATAACGTGTAGCACCTATTAGCACCTATTAGCACCTACAGTCTGATAACGTGTAGCACCTATTAGCACCTACAGTCTGATAACGTGTAGCACCTATTAGCACCTATTAGCACCTATTAGCACCTACAGTCTGATAACGTGTAGCACCTATTAGCACCTATTAGCACCTACAGTCTGATAACGTGTAGCACCTATTAGCACCTACAGTCTGATAACGTGTAGCACCTATTAGCACCTATTAGCACCTACAGTCTGATAACGTGTAGCACCTATTAGCACCTATTAGCACCTACAGTCTGATAACGTGTAGCATACCTCCAATCCTCAGAGGCTGTGTGTTTCTCACCTGGTGATCTCGTGAGGGATGACTCCCTGGATGTAAACAGACATCCCTGATCTCAGCCCGCCGTAGATCGGCCCCACATAGGGGATACTCTGCACACAACACACAGTAATAATCGTTAAACAACTATACACAAGTAGAGATGCAAGGCACTCTGGGAAATAATAACTGTTTAACAACTATACACAATTATAGATGCAAGGCACTCTGGGAAATAATAACCATTTAACAACTATACACAATTATAGATGCAAGGCACTCTGGGAAATAATAACCATTTAACAACTATACACAATTATAGATGCAAGGCAGTCTGGGAAATAATAACCATTTAACAACTATACACAATTATAGATGCAAGGCACTCTGGGAAATAATAACCATTTAACAACTATACACAATTATAGATGCAAGGCACTCTGGGAAATAATAACCATTTAACAACTATACACAATTATAGATGCAAGGCACTCTGGGAAATAATAACCATTTAACAACTATACACAAGTAGAGATGCAAGGCACTCTGGGAAATAATAACCGTTTAACAACTATACACAAGTAGAGATGCAAGGCAGTCTGGGAACTTTTCCTGTTAGATGTAATGTCAAAATGTAGATTTCTGCCTAAATAGACTCCCTAAAAGTAATTATTTATCATGAGCGGGCCATAAACAACACATAGTAATGCTTCTACTGCCAAAAATATGAAAATCTCACCTTCCTGATAAAATATTATCATAAATTCAATAGCTGAAGTGTAGTGACTTTTGGTGACAAGCTCAATTACAAATATGATTTCTGCACTCTGGATTTGTTCCAACATGTTTTTGACCACAGTTACTGCGGTTTTCCTTGTTATTATGATGATAACACTACATAACCTGTTCTGCCGGTTCATGCCTTCAAAGATGTTCCAATGCCAAAAACATGACAAGATCATTCACACATTCATCAGTGAGGATTACGCCTACTTCCTATCAAAACAGATTTGTCACATTTCTAGTTTATCCATAACTTATTTTCTGCTTGTAGCAGGTGGCGTTTACAGGAGTGCTTTTCATGAGAAAATGATTCTACAGCGAGGGTGTAATGCAAGTCAAGACGTACTTGGATGAATGTCAACAAGATGCATAACCAACATTGTTATGTACATTATTGGGCTAGCCCCCACCCTTCTTAACACCGTACAGAGCTCGAGCTTGGCTTCCTGAACTCATTAAGAAGTCGCCTCTCATCTCATATAGATCTCCATCTATGGCAAACAGAAAGTGTTTATTTTATTATTTTTTTAATCTATGAAATATTTTACATTTCCTTTTATAAACTATAAATCGATCGCTGAATATGCTAGAGCAACGAAACAACTCTCTCCTGCGGCAATCAAGGATCAAAGATGGTGGATTTTATTAAATGAAGAAAGTCGACTTATCATGCTTTTCCGCATGGCTTATGGTTCCGCCATAATATCTGGCATGCTCATGCCAGAGTGGGAACAGCTGGCTCTGGTCTACTTATTGTCTCCTCCCCACTCGCCCCGCAACGACCAGAAAACATTTGCCACTGAGATGTCTCGCTCTGGGGCACCGATGGGTGCAGAGATACTGGATATCATGATGAGCTGCTTAGGTTTCTGCCATAACAATTGTGGATTCGTTGTCCACAGAGCGGAACGGCGGGCTGTCAAGCTTCTCGCCTGTTCCTCTCTTTGGATTGGTGGATACATCTCACTCTTTTAAGACGTTTTTTATTTTTTTTATATATATATATTTGATGAGCGATGTTGATGTCAACGGCCTGTATTCAATGAAGAGTGAGATTCTATGCCTCATGACCATGCATCGACTTCTCGAATTTCAACAGTGACAATTCTAATATATATATATATATTTTTTCTTCTGAAAGTTGCCAGGATGTCACTAGCATCACACTTATCTCAGTACTAACAACCTAAACATTACCAGACTTCTATTAGATCAAATAAGCCTCACATATCAAAATAGCAATTCATTTTTTTTACATTTGATCATTTTAATTTTATTTTATCTTTGACTAAATTCGACACTCTCTCATTGTTTCTACTATACAATAAAAACATTTAAAAAATATTTTGTTTAATAATTTGATAATGATCTGATTATAACGTGGATTTGTGACGGAGTAAAACTCTCTCGTTTCGCCTCTTCCTCCCTAATCACAGGGTCGTCGATGACGTAGCGTTCAGCAAGGAGCTGATGGAGAGCGGGAAGAGCAAATTAAATGTTAGGTGGGACATCCCGGCTTTAGGTAGAGTCAGATTTCACAGTCATAGTCACATAGGCGAAAGCGATATATGCAAGACAACTGCAAACTATGGAGAAAAAAATACAAAAAAAACTCTTGACTGTGAAAAATATTTTTGAACGTTCATCCAACTCGCAATTACAAATCGGAAAACTCAAGCATTTTTCTAGAGCTCCGACTTTCTGACCTGAAGATCTTTGACGTCATGATTTGACCTCGTTTATCTCTTAAGTTCCCAGTTGTCTTGAATGCCCCCATACTCCCGAGTTCATGAGAACTAGGGCTATCTCTGAATGCAATCCATTTCGATGTACGGGGTCCACAGATTGATATATAAGCTAAAATGTTGGTTGGAACCGGTACCGGAACCGCTACTCCCCACTTAAGGGAGTTTATATCCCAAGACGGTACATAGAGTAAAAGAGTAAAAGTGAAGTAAATGAAGAACGGTAGATTCAGACAATATCTATGATATCTGTATACACTAGACAAGGAGACGTGCTACTCACAGGGTTGTAGACGGGCTGATAGCCAGGTGGCGCAACGAACATGATGGCTGTCGCTCAGAGATCCACAGACAGACGGACGGAGAGACGGAGGAGAGGAGAGTCAGAGAGAGCAGGAAACGGTCGCTGCTGGACGGCTGGTCTTATAGGGACAGAGAACCATGGGAGGGGAGGGGCTGGTTAAACAGGTTAGACAGAGATAGAGACAGAGCTGGGTTAGGGGGAATGGGCTGGACCCATATTTTCATACGTTCTTTCCTGGAGCTACCAAACGTGTAATGTGATGAACTTGAAAAGCTATGAGAAGCCAACTGCCATTTACTCCTGAGGTGCTGACCTGTTGCATTCTCGACAACCACTGTGATTATTATTATTTGACCATGCTGGTCATCTATGAACATTTGAACATCTTGGACATGTTCTGTTATAATCTCCACCAGGCACAGCCAGAAGAGGACTGGCCACCCCTCATAGCCTGGTTCCTCTCTAGGTTTCCTCCTAGGTTCTGGCCTTTCTAGGGAGTTTTTCCTAGCCACCGTGCTTCTACACCTGCATTGCTTGCTGTTTGGGGTTTTAGGCTGGGTTTCTGTACAGCACTTTGTGACATCAGCTGATGTAAGAAATGCTTTATAAATACATTGGATTGATTGATTGAACCTTACCTGGTCTAGGTGGTGTTCTTGCCTGGAGCTATCTACCTTGTAATGCAATGTACTTACCTGGTCTAGGTGGTGTTCTTGCCTGGAGCACGGAAATTAAATTAAAATTAAATTAAAATGTCATGTCGCTTTAGAACTGTACTGAAAAACAATATTTCATAACTTTACATTTCAGTCAAGGAAAATTACAACAAAAAATAAATTAAAAAAAAACACAAGATTATATAATGTATTACTTCAACAGGATTTCATGTATTGCAAAGAGGAAATAGCATCGGAGCTCCTAGGATTTCCCTTTCCTTTATTGTATGCAAATAGCAGCATTTGTAATGCAAATAGTAGCATCGGTTTTACTCCATACAATCTACCAGAGTTTACTGTATCAAATCAAATCAAATCAAACTTTATTAGTCACATGTGCAGAATACAACAGGTGAAAACCTTACCGTGAAAATGCCTACTTACAAACCCTTAACCAACAATGCAGTTCGATAAATAGAGTTAAGAAAATATTTAACAAATAAACTCAAGTTTTATTACCATTGTGACAACCTGGACTGGGATAAGGGGATACCAACCTGGACTGGGGCAGGGGATACCAACCTGGACTGGGGCAGGGGATACCAACCTGGACTGGGGCAGGGGATACCAACCTGGACTGGGGCAGGGGATACCAACCTGGACTGGGGCAGGGGATACCAACCTGGACTGGGGCAGGGGATACCAACCTGGACTGGGATAAGGGGACACCAACCTGGACTGGGGCAGGGGATACCAACCTGGACTGGGGCAGGGGATACCAACCTGGACTGGGGCAGGGGATACCAACCTGGACTGGGATAAGGGGATACCAACCTGGACTGGGGCAGGGGGGATACCAACCTGGACTGGGGCAGGGGATACCAACCTGGACTGGGATAAGGGGATACCAACCTGGACTGGGGCAGGGGATACCGACCTGGACTGGGGCAGGGGATACCGACCTGGACTGGCGCAGGGGATACCAACCTGGACTGGGGCAGGGGATACCAACCTGGACTGGGATAAGGGGATACCAACCTGGACTGGGATAAGGGGATACCAACCTGGACTGGGATAAGGGGATACCAACCTGGACTGGGGCAGGGGATACCAACCTGGACTGGGGCAGGGGATACCAACCTGGACTGGGGCAGGGGATACCAACCTGGACTGGGGCAGGGGATACCAACCTGGACTGGGGCAGGGTATACCAACCTGGACTGGGGCAGGGGATACCAACCTGGACTGGGGCAGGGGATACCAACCTGGACTGGGGCAGGGGATACCAACCTGGACTGGGATAAGGGGACACCAACCTGGACTGGGGCAGGGGATACCAACCTGGACTGGGGCAGGGGATACCAACCTGGACTGGGGCAGGGGATACCAACCTGGACTGGGATAAGGGGATACCAACCTGGACTGGGGCAGGGGATACCAACCTGGACTAGGGAAGGGGGATACCAACCTGGACTGGGGCAGGGGATACCAACCTGGACTGGGATAAGGGGATACCAACCTGGACTGGGGCAGGGGATAACGACCTGGACTGGGGCAGGGGATACCGACCTGGACTGGGGCAGGGGATACCAACCTGGACTGGGGCAGGGGATACCAACCTGGACTGGGATAAGGGGATACCAACCTGGACTGGGATAAGGGGATACCAACCTGGACTGGGGCAGGGGATACCAACCTGGACTGGGGCAGGGGATACCAACCTGGACTGGGGCAGGGTATACCAACCTGGACTGGGGCAGGGGATACCAACCTGGACTGGGGCAGGGGATACCAACCTGGACTGGGGCAGGGGATACCAACCTGGACTGGGGCAGGGTATACCTGGGGCAGGGGATACCAACCTGGACTAGGGAAGGGGGATACCAACCTGGACTGGGGCAGGGATACCAACCTGGACTGGGATAAGGGGATACCAACCTGGACTGGGGCAGGGGATACCGACCTGGACTGGGGCAGGGGATAGCGACCTGGACTGGGGCAGGGGATACCAACCTGGACTGGGGCAGGGGATACCAACCTGGACTGGGATAAGGGGATACCAACCTGGACTGGGATAAGGGGATACCAACCTGGACTGGGATAAGGGGATACCAACCTGGACTGGGGCAGGGGATACCAACCTGGACTGGGGCAGGGGATACCAACCTGGACTGGGGCAGGGTATACCAACCTGGACTGGGGCAGGGGATACCAACCTGGACTGGGATAAGGGGATACCAACCTGGACTGTGATAAGGGGATACCAACCTGGACTGGGGCAGGGGATACCAACCTGGACTGGGGCAGGGGATACCAACCTGGACTGGGGCAGGGGATACCAACCTGGACTGGGGCAGGGTATACCTGGGGCAGGGGATACCAACCTGGACTGGGGCAGGGGATACCAACCTGGACTGGGGCAGGGGATACCAACCTGGACTGGGGCAGGGTATACCAACCTGGACTGGGGCAGGGTATACCATCCTGGACTGGGATAAGGGGATACCAACCTGGACTGGGATAAGGGGATACCAACCTGGACTGGGGCAGGGGATACCAACCTGGACTGGGGCAGGGAATACCAACCTGGACTGGGGCAGGGGATACCAACCTGGACTGGGGCAGGGGATACCAACCTGGACTGGGATAAGGGGATACCAACCTGGACTGGGATAAGGGGATACCAACCTGGACTGGGGCAGGGGATACCAACCTGGACTGGGGCAGGGGATACCAACCTGGACTGGGGCAGGGGATACCAACCTGGACTGGGGCAGGGGATACCAACCTGGAATGGGGCAGGGTATACCTGGGGCAGGGGATACCAACCTGGACTGGGGCAGGGGATACCAACCTGGACTGGGGCAGGGGATACCAACCTGGACTGGGGCAGGGTATACCAACCTGGACTGGGGCAGGGTATACCAACCTGGACTGGGGCAGGGGATACCAACCTGGACTGGGGCAGGGGATACCAACCTGGACTGGGGCAGGGGATACCAACCTGGACTGGGGCAGGGGATACCAACCTGGACTGGGATAAGGGGACACCAACCTGGACTGGGGCAGGGGATACCAACCTGGACTGGGGCAGGGGATACCAACCTGGACTGGGGCAGGGGATACCAACCTGGACTGGGATAAGGGGATACCAACCTGGACTGGGGCAGGGGATACCAACCTGGACTAGGGAAGGGGGATACCAACCTGGACTGGGGCAGGGGATACCAACCTGGACTGGGATAAGGGGATACCAACCTGGACTGGGGCAGGGGATACCGACCTGGACTGGGGCAGGGGATACCGACCTGGACTGGGGCAGGGGATACCAACCTGGACTGGGGCAGGGGATACCAACCTGGACTGGGATAAGGGGATACCAACCTGGACTGGGATAAGGGGATACCAACCTGGACTGGGATAAGGGGATACCAACCTGGACTGGGGCAGGGGATACCAACCTGGACTGGGATAAGGGGATACCAACCTGGACTGGGGCAGGGGATACCAACCTGGACTGGGGCAGGGGATACCAACCTGGACTGGGGCAGGGGATACCAACCTGGACTGGGGCAGGGTATACCAACCTGGACTGGGGCAGGGGATACCAACCTGGACTGGGATAAGGGGATACCAACCTGGACTGTGATAAGGGGATACCAACCTGGACTGGGGCAGGGGATACCAACCTGGACTGGGGCAGGGGATACCAACCTGGACTGGGGCAGGGGATACCAACCTGGACTGGGGCAGGGGATACCAACCTGGACTGGGGCAGGGTATACCTGGGGCAGGGGATACCAACCTGGACTAGGGAAGGGGGATACCAACCTGGACTGGGGCAGGGGATACCAACCTGGACTGGGATAAGGGGATACCAACCTGGACTGGGGCAGGGGATACCGACCTGGACTGGGGCAGGGGATACCGACCTGGACTGGGGCAGGGGATACCAACCTGGACTGGGGCAGGGGATACCAACCTGGACTGGGATAAGGGGATACCAACCTGGACTGGGATAAGGGGATACCAACCTGGACTGGGATAAGGGGATACCAACCTGGACTGGGGCAGGGGATACCAACCTGGACTGGGGCAGGGGATACCAACCTGGACTGGGGCAGGGGATACCAACCTGGACTGGGGCAGGGGATACCAACCTGGACTGGGGCAGGGTATACCAACCTGGACTGGGGCAGGGGATACCAACCTGGACTGTGATAAGGGGATACCAACCTGGACTGGGGCAGGGGATACCAACCTGGACTGGGGCAGGGGATACCAACCTGGACTGGGGCAGGGGATACCAACCTGGACTGGGGCAGGGTATACCTGGGGCAGGGGATACCAACCTGGACTGGGGCAGGGGATACCAACCTGGACTGGGGCAGGGGATACCAACCTGGACTGGGGCAGGGTATACCAACCTGGACTGGGGCAGGGTATACCATCCTGGACTGGGATAAGGGGATACCAACCTGGACTGGGATAAGGGGATACCAACCTGGACTGGGGCAGGGGATACCAACCTGGACTGGGGCAGGGAATACCAACCTGGACTGGGGCAGGGGATACCAACCTGGACTGGGGCAGGGGATACCAACCTGGACTGGGATAAGGGGATACCAACCTGGACTGGGATAAGGGGATACCAACCTGGACTGGGGCAGGGGATACCAACCTGGACTGGGGCAGGGGATACCAACCTGGACTGGGGCAGGGGATACCAACCTGGACTGGGGCAGGGGATACCAACCTGGAATGGGGCAGGGTATACCTGGGGCAGGGGATACCAACCTGGACTGGGGCAGGGGATACCAACCTGGACTGGGGCAGGGGATACCAACCTGGACTGGGGCAGGGTATACCAACCTGGACTGGGGCAGGGTATACCATCCTGGACTGGGATAAGGGGATACCAACCTGGACTGGGATAAGGGGATACCAACCTGGACTGGGGCAGGGGATACCAACCTGGACTGGGGCAGGGAATACCAACCTGGACTGGGGCAGGGGATACCAACCTGGACTGGGGCAGGGGATACCAACCTGGACTGGGATAAGGGGATACCAACCTGGACTGGGATAAGGGGATACCAACCTGGACTGGGGCAGGGATACCAACCTGGACTGGGGCAGGGGATACCAACCTGGACTGGGGCAGGGGGATACCATACCAACCTGGACTGGGGCAGGGATACCAACCTGGACTGGGGCAGGGGATACCAACCTGGACTGGGGCAGGGTATACCTGGGGCAGGGGATACCAACCTGGACTGGGGCAGGGGATACCAACCTGGACTGGGGCAGGGTATACCTGGGGCAGGGGATACCAACCTGGACTGGGGCAGGGGATACCAACCTGGACTGGGGCAGGGGATACCAACCTGGACTGGGGCAGGGGATACCAACCTGGACTGGGGCAGGGGATACCAACCTGGACTGGGGCAGGGAATACCAACCTGGACTGGGGCAGGGGGATACCAACCTGGACTGGGGCAGGGGATACCAACCTGGACTGGGGCAGGGTATACCAACCTGGACTGGGATAAGGGATACCAACCTGGACTGGGATAAGGGGATACCAACCTGGACTGGGATAAGGGGATACCAACCTGGACTGGGATAAGGGGATACCAACCTGGACTGGGGCAGGGGATACCAACCTGGACTGGGGCAGGGATACCAACCTGGACTGGGGCAGGGGATACCAACCTGGACTGGGGCAGGGTATACCAACCTGGACTGGGGCAGGGGATACCAACCTGGACTGGGATAAGGGGATACCAACCTGGACTGGGATAAGGGATACCAACCTGGACTGGGGCAGGGGATACCAACCTGGACTGGGGCAGGGGATACCAACCTGGACTGGGGCAGGGGATACCAACCTGGACTGGGGCAGGGTATACCAACCTGGACTGGGGCAGGGGATACCAACCTGGACTGGGGCAGGGGATACCAACCTGGACTGGGGCAGGGGATACCAACCTGGACTGGGGCAGGGGATACCAACCTGGACTGGGGCAGGGTATACCTGGGGCAGGGGATACCAACCTGGACTGGGGCAGGGGATACCAACCTGGACTGGGGCAGGGTATACCTGGGGCAGGGGATACCAACCTGGACTGGGGCAGGGGATACCAACCTGGACTGGGGCAGGGGATACCAACCTGGACTGGGGCAGGGTATACCAACCTGGACTGGGGCAGGGTATACCAACCTGGACTGGGATAAGGGGATACCAACCTGGACTGGGATAAGGGGATACCAACCTGGACTGGGGCAGGGGATACCAACCTGGACTGGGGCAGGGAATACCAACCTGGACTGGGGCAGGGGATACCAACCTGGACTGGGGCAGGGGATACCAACCTGGACTGGGGCAGGGGATACCAACCTGGACTGGGGCAGGGGATACCAACCTGGACTGGGGCAGGGGATACCAACCTGGACTGGGGCAGGGGATACCAACCTGGACTGGGGCAGGGAATACCAACCTGGACTGGGGCAGGGGATACCAACCTGGACTGGGGCAGGGGATACCAACCTGGACTGGGATAAGGGGACACCAACCTGGACTGGGGCAGGGGATACCAACCTGGACTGGGGCAGGGGATACCAACCTGGACTGGGGCAGGGGATACCAACCTGGACCGGGGCAGGGGATACCAACCTGGACTGGGGAAGGGGATACCAACCTGGACTGGGATAAGGGGACACCAACCTGGACTGGGTCAGGGGATACCAACCTGGACTGGGGCAGGGGATACCAACCTGGACTGGGATAAGGGGATACCAACCTGGACTGGGGCAGGGGATACCAACCTGGACTGGGGCTGGGAAAACCAACCTGGACTGGGATAAGGGGATACCAACCTGGACTGGGGCAGGGTATACCAACCCGGACTGGGGCAGGGGATACCAACCTGGACTGGGGCAGGGGATACCAACCTGGACTGGGGCAGGGGATACCAACCTGGACTGGGGCAGGGGATACCAACCTGGACTGGGATAAGGGGATACCAACCTGGACTGGGGCAGGGGATACCAACCTGGACTGGGGCAGGGGATACCAACCTGGACTGGGGCAGGGGATACCAACCTGGACTGGGATAAGGGGATACCAACCTGGACTGGGATAAGGGGATACCAACCTGGACTGGGATAAGGGGATACCAACCTGGACTGGGGCAGGGGATACCAACCTGGACTGGGGCAGGGTATACCAACCTGGACTGGGGCAGGGGATACCAACCTGGACTGGGATAAGGGGATACCAACCTGGACTGGGATAAGGGGATACCAACCTGGACTGGGGCAGGGGATACCAACCTGGACTGGGGCAGGGGATACCAACCTGGACTGGGGCAGGGGATACCAACCTGGACTGGGGCAGGGGATACCAACCTGGACTGGGGCAGGGGATACCAACCTGGACTGGGGCAGGGGATACCAACCTGGACTGGGGCAGGGGATACCAACCTGGACTGGGGCAGGGGATACCAACCTGGACTGGGGCAGGGTATACCTGGGGCAGGGGATACCAACCTGGACTGGGGCAGGGGATACCAACCTGGACTGGGGCAGGGTATACCTGGGGCAGGGGATACCAACCTGGACTGGGGCAGGGGATACCAACCTGGACTGGGGCAGGGGATACCAACCTGGACTGGGGCAGGGGATACCAACCTGGACTGGGGCAGGGGATACCAACCTGGACTGGGGCAGGGAATACCAACCTGGACTGGGGCAGGGGATACCAACCTGGACTGGGGCAGGGGATACCAACCTGGACTGGGGCAGGGTATACCAACCTGGACTGGGATAAGGGGATACCAACCTGGACTGGGATAAGGGGATACCAACCTGGACTGGGATAAGGGGATACCAACCTGGACTGGGATAAGGGGATACCAACCTGGACTGGGGCAGGGGATACCAACCTGGACTGGGGCAGGGGATACCAACCTGGACTGGGGCAGGGGATACCAACCTGGACTGGGGCAGGGTATACCAACCTGGACTGGGGCAGGGGATACCAACCTGGACTGGGATAAGGGGATACCAACCTGGACTGGGATAGGGGATACCAACCTGGACTGGGGCAGGGGATACCAACCTGGACTGGGGCAGGGATACCAACCTGGACTGGGGCAGGGATACCAACCTGGACTGGGGCAGGGTATACCAACCTGGACTGGGGCAGGGGATACCAACCTGGACTGGGGCAGGGGATACCAACCTGGACTGGGGCAGGGGATACCAACCTGGACTGGGGCAGGGGATACCAACCTGGACTGGGGCAGGGTATACCTGGGGCAGGGGATACCAACCTGGACTGGGGCAGGGGATACCAACCTGGACTGGGGCAGGGTATACCTGGGGGCAGGGGATACCAACCTGGACTGGGGCAGGGATACCAACCTGGACTGGGGCAGGGGATACCAACCTGGACTGGGGCAGGGTATACCAACCTGGACTGGGGCAGGGTATACCAACCTGGACTGGGATAAGGGGATACCAACCTGGACTGGGATAAGGGGATACCAACCTGGACTGGGGCAGGGGATACCAACCTGGACTGGGGCAGGGAATACCAACCTGGACTGGGGCAGGGGATACCAACCTGGACTGGGGCAGGGGATACCAACCTGGACTGGGGCAGGGGATACCAACCTGGACTGGGGCAGGGATACCAACCTGGACTGGGGCAGGGGATACCAACCTGGACTGGGGCAGGGGATACCAACCTGGACTGGGGCAGGGAATACCAACCTGGACTGGGGCAGGGGATACCAACCTGGACTGGGGCAGGGGATACCAACCTGGACTGGGATAAGGGGACACCAACCTGGACTGGGGCAGGGGATACCAACCTGGACTGGGGCAGGGGATACCAACCTGGACTGGGGCAGGGGATACCAACCTGGACCGGGGCAGGGGATACCAACCTGGACTGGGGAAGGGGATACCAACCTGGACTGGGATAAGGGGACACCAACCTGGACTGGGTCAGGGGATACCAACCTGGACTGGGGCAGGGGATACCAACCTGGACTGGGATAAGGGGATACCAACCTGGACTGGGGCAGGGGATACCAACCTGGACTGGGGCTGGGAAAACCAACCTGGACTGGGATAAGGGGATACCAACCTGGACTGGGGCAGGGTATACCAACCCGGACTGGGGCAGGGGATACCAACCTGGACTGGGGCAGGGGATACCAACCTGGACTGGGGCAGGGGATACCAACCTGGACTGGGGCAGGGGATACCAACCTGGACTGGGATAAGGGGATACCAACCTGGACTGGGGCAGGGGATACCGACCTGGACTGGGGCAGGGGATACCAACCTGGACTGGGGCAGGGGATACCAACCTGGACTGGGATAAGGGGATACCAACCTGGACTGGGATAAGGGGATACCAACCTGGACTGGGATAAGGGGATACCAACCTGGACTGGGATAAGGGGATACCAACCTGGACTGGGGCAGGGGATACCAACCTGGACTGGGGCAGGGGATACCAACCTGGACTGGGGCAGGGGATACCAACCTGGACTGGGGCAGGGTATACCAACCTGGACTGGGGCAGGGGATACCAACCTGGACTGGGATAAGGGGATACCAACCTGGACTGGGATAAGGGGATACCAACCTGGACTGGGGCAGGGGATACCAACCTGGACTGGGGCAGGGGATACCAACCTGGACTGGGGCAGGGGATACCAACCTGGACTGGGGCAGGGTATACCAACCTGGACTGGGGCAGGGGATACCAACCTGGACTGGGGCAGGGGATACCAACCTGGACTGGGGCAGGGGATACCAACCTGGACTGGGGCAGGGGATACCAACCTGGACTGGGGCAGGGTATACCTGGGGCAGGGGATACCAACCTGGACTGGGGCAGGGGATACCAACCTGGACTGGGGCAGGGTATGGACTGGGGCAGGGGATACCAACCTGGACTGGGGCAGGGGATACCAACCTGGACTGGGGCAGGGGATACCAACCTGGACTGGGGCAGGGGATACCAACCTGGACTGGGGCAGGGGATACCAACCTGGACTGGGGCAGGGAATACCAACCTGGACTGGGGCAGGGGATACCAACCTGGACTGGGGCAGGGGATACCAACCTGGACTGGGGCAGGGGATACCAACCTGGACTGGGATAAGGGGACACCAACCTGGACTGGGATAAGGGGACACCAACCTGGACTGGGGCAGGGGATACCAACCTGGACTGGGATAAGGGGATACCAACCTGGACTGGGGCAGGGGATACCAACCTGGACTGGGGCAGGGGATACCAACCTGGACTGGGGCAGGGGATACCAACCTGGACTGGGGCAGGGTATACCAACCTGGACTGGGGCAGGGGATACCAACCTGGACTGGGGCAGGGGATACCAACCTGGACTGGGGCAGGGGATACCAAGCTGGACTGGGGCAGGGTATACCTGGGGCAGGGGATACCAACCTGGACTGGGGCAGGGGATACCAACCTGGACTGGGGCAGGGTATACCAACCTGGACTGGGGCAGGGTATACCAACCTGGACTGGGATAAGGGGATACCAACCTGGACTGGGATAAGGGGACACCAACCTGGACTGGGGAAGGGGATACCAACCTGGACTGGGATAAGGGGACACCAACCTGGACTGGGGCTGGGAAAACCAACCTGGACTGGGATAAGGGGATACCAACCTGGACTGGGGCAGGGTATACCAACCCGGACTGGGGCAGGGGATACCAACCTGGACTGGGGCAGGGGATACCAACCTGGACTGGGGCAGGGGATACCAACCTGGACTGGGGCAGGGGATACCAACCTGGACTGGGGCAGGGAATACCAACCTGGACTGGGGCAGGGGATACCAACCTGGACTGGGGCAGGGGATACCAACCTGGACTGGGGCAGGGTATACCAACCTGGACTGGGATAAGGGGACACCAACCTGGACTGGGATAAGGGGACACCAACCTGGACTGGGGCAGGGGATACCAACCTGGACTGGGATAAGGGGATACCAACCTGGACTGGGGCAGGGGATACCAACCTGGACTGGGGCAGGGGATACCAACCTGGACTGGGGCAGGGGATACCAACCTGGACTGGGGCAGGGTATACCAACCTGGACTGGGGCAGGGGGATACCAACCTGGACTGGGGCAGGGGATACCAACCTGGACTGGGGCAGGGGATACCAAGCTGGACTGGGGCAGGGTATACCTGGGGCAGGGGATACCAACCTGGACTGGGGCAGGGGATACCAACCTGGACTGGGGCAGGGGATACCAACCTGGACTGGGGCAGGGTATACCAACCTGGACTGGGATAAGGGGATACCAACCTGGACTGGGATAAGGGGACACCAACCTGGACTGGGGCAGGGGATACCAACCTGGACTGGGGCAGGGGATACCAACCTGGACTGGGGCAGGGGATACCAACCTGGACCGGGGCAGGGGATACCAACCTGGACTGGGGAAGGGGATACCAACCTGGACTGGGATAAGGGGACACCAACCTGGACTGGGATAGGGGACACCAACCTGGACTGGGTCAGGGGATACCAACCTGGACTGGGATAAGGGGATACCAACCTGGACTGGGGCAGGGGATACCAACCTGGACTGGGGCAGGGGATACCAACCTGGACTGGGGCAGGGGATACCAACCTGGACTGGGATAAGGGGATACCAACCTGGACTGGGGCAGGGGATACCAACCTGGACTGGGGCAGGGGATACCAACCTGGACTGGGGCAGGGGATACCAACCTGGACTGGGGCAGGGGATACCAACCTGGACTGGGGAGGGGATACCAACCTGGACTGGGGCAGGGGATACCAACCTGGACTGGGGCAGGGGATACCAACCTGGACTGGGGCAGGGGATACCAACCTGGACTGGGGCAGGGGATACCAACCTGGACTGGGGCAGGGGATACCAACCTGGACTGGGGCAGGGGATACCATCCTGGACTGGGGCAGGGGATACCAAGCTGGACTGGGGCAGGGGTATACCTGGGGCAGGGGATACCAACCTGGACTGGGGCAGGGGATACCAACCTGGACTGGGGCAGGGTATACCAACCTGGACTGGGGCAGGGTATACCAACCTGGACTGGGATAAGGGGATACCAACCTGGACTGGGATAAGGGGACACCAACCTGGACTGGGGCAGGGGATACCAACCTGGACTGGGGCAGGGGATACCAACCTGGACTGGGGCAGGGGATACCAACCTGGACCGGGGCAGGGGATACCAACCTGGACTGGGAAGGGGATACCAACCTGGACTGGGATAAGGGGACACCAACCTGGACTGGGATAAGGGGACACCAACCTGGACTGGGTCAGGGGATACCAACCTGGACTGGGATAAGGGGATACCAACCTGGACTGGGGCAGGAGATACCAACCTGGACTGGGGCAGGGGATACCAACCTGGACTGGGGCAGGGGATACCAACCTGGACTGGGATAAGGGGATACCAACCTGGACTGGGGCAGGGGATACCAACCTGGACTGGGGCAGGGGATACCAACCTGGACTGGGGCAGGGGATACCAACCTGGACTGGGGGGGATACAGGGGATACCAACCTGGACTGGGGCAGGGGATACCAACCTGGACTGGGGCAGGGGATACCAACCTGGACTGGGGCAGGGGATACCAACCTGGACTGGGGCAGGGTATACCAACCTGGACTGGGGCAGGGGATACCAACCTGGACTGGGGCAGGGGATACCAACCTGGACTGGGGCAGGGGATACCATCCTGGACTGGGGCAGGGGATACCAAGCTGGACTGGGGCAGGGATACCACCTGGGGCAGGGGATACCAACCTGGACTGGGGCAGGGGATACCAACCTGGACTGGGGCAGGGGATACCAACCTGGACTGGGGCAGGGTATACCAACCTGGACTGGGATAAGGGGATACCAACCTGGACTGGGATAAGGGGACACCAACCTGGACTGGGGCAGGGGATACCAACCTGGACTGGGGCAGGGGATACCAACCTGGACTGGGGCAGGGGATACCAACCTGGACCGGGGCAGGGGATACCAACCTGGACTGGGGAAGGGGATACCAACCTGGACTGGGATAAGGGGACACCAACCTGGACTGGGATAAGGGGACACCAACCTGGACTGGGGCAGGGGATACCAACCTGGACTGGGATAAGGGGATACCAACCTGGACTGGGGCAGGAGATACCAACCTGGACTGGGGCAGGGGATACCAACCTGGACTGGGATAAGGGGACACCAACCTGGACTGGGGCAGGGGATACCAACCTGGACTGGGGCAGGGGATACCAACCTGGACTGGGGCAGGAGATACCAACCTGGACTGGGGCAGGGGATACCAACCTGGACTGGGGAAGGGGATACCAACCTGGACTGGGATAAGGGGATACCAACCTGGACTGGGGCAGGGGATACCAACCTGGACTGGGATAAGGGGATACCAACCTGGACTGGGGCAGGGGATACCAACCTGGACTGGGGCAGGGGATACCAACCTGGACTGGGGCAGGGGATACCAACCTGGACTGGGGCAGGGTATACCAACCTGGACTGGGGCAGGGGATACCAACCTGGACTGGGGCAGGGGATACCAACCTGGACTGGGGCAGGGGATACCAAGCTGGACTGGGGCAGGGTATACCTGGGGCAGGGGATACCAACCTGGACTGGGGCAGGGGATACCAACCTGGACTGGGGCAGGGTATACCAACCTGGACTGGGGCAGGGTATACCAACCTGGACTGGGATAAGGGGATACCAACCTGGACTGGGATAAGGGGACACCAACCTGGACTGGGGCAGGGGATACCAACCTGGACTGGGGCAGGGGATACCAACCTGGACTGGGGCAGGGGATACCAACCTGGACCGGGGCAGGGGATACCAACCTGGACTGGGGAAGGGGATACCAACCTGGACTGGGATAAGGGGACACCAACCTGGACTGGGATAAGGGGACACCAACCTGGACTGGGTCAGGGGATACCAACCTGGACTGGGATAAGGGGATACCAACCTGGACTGGGGCAGGGGATACCAACCTGGACTGGGGCAGGGGATACCAACCTGGACTGGGGCAGGGGATACCAACCTGGACTGGGATAAGGGGATACCAACCTGGACTGGGGCAGGGGATACCAACCTGGACTGGGGCAGGGGATACCAACCTGGACTGGGGCAGGGGATACCAACCTGGACTGGGGCAGGGGATACCAACCTGGACTGGGGGAGGGGATACCAACCTGGACTGGGGCAGGGGATACCAACCTGGACTGGGGCAGGGGATACCAACCTGGACTGGGGCAGGGTATACCAACCTGGACTGGGGCAGGGATACCAACCTGGACTGGGGCAGGGGATACCAACCTGGACTGGGGCAGGGGATACCATCCTGGACTGGGGCAGGGGATACCAAGCTGGACTGGGGCAGGGTATACCTGGGGCAGGGGATACCAACCTGGACTGGGGCAGGGGATACCAACCTGGACTGGGGCAGGGTATACCAACCTGGACTGGGGCAGGGTATACCAACCTGGACTGGGATAAGGGGATACCAACCTGGACTGGGATAAGGGGACACCAACCTGGACTGGGGCAGGGGATACCAACCTGGACTGGGGCAGGGGATACCAACCTGGACTGGGGCAGGGGATACCAACCTGGACCGGGGCAGGGGATACCAACCTGGACTGGGGAAGGGGATACCAACCTGGACTGGGGCAGGGAATACCAACCTGGACTGGGGCAGGGATACCAACCTGGACTGGGGCAGGGATACCAACCTGGACTGGGATAAGGGACACCAACCTGGACTGGGGCAGGGGATACCAACCTGGACTGGGGCAGGGGATACCAACCTGGACTGGGGCAGGGGATACCAACCTGGACCGGGGCAGGGGATACCAACCTGGACTGGGGAAGGGGATACCAACCTGGACTGGGATAAGGGGACACCAACCTGGACTGGGTCAGGGGATACCAACCTGGACTGGGGCAGGGGATACCAACCTGGACTGGGATAAGGGGATACCAACCTGGACTGGGGCAGGGGATACCAACCTGGACTGGGGCTGGGAAAACCAACCTGGACTGGGATAGGGGATACCAACCTGGACTGGGGCAGGGATACCAACCCGGACTGGGGCAGGGGATACCAACCTGGACTGGGGCAGGGGATACCAACCTGGACTGGGGCAGGGGATACCAACCTGGACTGGGGCAGGGGATACCAACCTGGACTGGGGCAGGGAATACCAACCTGGACTGGGGCAGGGGATACCAACCTGGACTGGGGCAGGGGATACCAACCTGGACTGGGGCAGGGGTATACCAACCTGGACTGGGATAAGGGGACACCAACCTGGACTGGGATAAGGGGACACCAACCTGGACTGGGGCAGGGGATACCAACCTGGACTGGGATAAGGGGATACCAACCTGGACTGGGGCAGGGGATACCAACCTGGACTGGGGCAGGGGATACCAACCTGGACTGGGGCAGGGGATACCAACCTGGACTGGGGCAGGGGATACCAACCTGGACTGGGGCAGGGGATACCAACCTGGACTGGGGCAGGGGATACCAACCTGGACTGGGGCAGGGGATACCAAGCTGGACTGGGGCAGGGTATACCTGGGGCAGGGGATACCAACCTGGACTGGGGCAGGGGATACCAACCTGGACTGGGGCAGGGTATACCAACCTGGACTGGGGCAGGGTATACCAACCTGGACTGGGATAAGGGGATACCAACCTGGACTGGGATAAGGGGACACCAACCTGGACTGGGGAAGGGGATACCAACCTGGACTGGGATAAGGGGACACCAACCTGGACTGGGTCAGGGGATACCAACCTGGACTGGGGCAGGGGATACCAACCTGGACTGGGATAAGGGGATACCAACCTGGACTGGGGCAGGGGATACCAACCTGGACTGGGGCTGGGAAAACCAACCTGGACTGGGATAAGGGGATACCAACCTGGACTGGGGCAGGGGATACCAACCTGGACTGGGGCAGGGGATACCAACCTGGACTGGGGCAGGGGATACCAACCTGGACTGGGGCAGGGGATACCAACCTGGACTGGGGCAGGGGATACCAACCTGGACTGGGGCAGGGAATACCAACCTGGACTGGGGCAGGGGATACCAACCTGGACTGGGGCAGGGGATACCAACCTGGACTGGGGCAGGGTATACCAACCTGGACTGGGATAAGGGGACACCAACCTGGACTGGGATAAGGGGACACCAACCTGGACTGGGGCAGGGGATACCAACCTGGACTGGGATAAGGGGATACCAACCTGGACTGGGGCAGGGGATACCAACCTGGACTGGGGCAGGGGATACCAACCTGGACTGGGGCAGGGGATACCAACCTGGACTGGGGCAGGGTATACCAACCTGGACTGGGGCAGGGGATACCAACCTGGACTGGGGCAGGGGATACCAACCTGGACTGGGGCAGGGGATACCAAGCTGGACTGGGGCAGGGTATACCTGGGGCAGGGGATACCAACCTGGACTGGGGCAGGGGATACCAACCTGGACTGGGGCAGGGTATACCAACCTGGACTGGGGCAGGGTATACCAACCTGGACTGGGATAAGGGGATACCAACCTGGACTGGGATAAGGGGACACCAACCTGGACTGGGGCAGGGGATACCAACCTGGACTGGGGCAGGGGATACCAACCTGGACTGGGGCAGGGGATACCAACCTGGACCGGGGCAGGGGATACCAACCTGGACTGGGGAAGGGGATACCAACCTGGACTGGGATAAGGGGACACCAACCTGGACTGGGATAAGGGGACACCAACCTGGACTGGGTCAGGGGATACCAACCTGGACTGGGATAAGGGGATACCAACCTGGACTGGGGCAGGAGATACCAACCTGGACTGGGGCAGGGGATACCAACCTGGACTGGGGCAGGGGATACCAACCTGGACTGGGATAAGGGGATACCAACCTGGACTGGGGCAGGGGATACCAACCTGGACTGGGGCAGGGGATACCAACCTGGACTGGGGCAGGGGATACCAACCTGGACTGGGGCAGGGGATACCAACCTGGACTGGGGGAGGGGATACCAACCTGGACTGGGGCAGGGGATACCAACCTGGACTGGGGCAGGGGATACCAACCTGGACTGGGGCAGGGTATACCAACCTGGACTGGGGCAGGGGATACCAACCTGGACTGGGGCAGGGGATACCAACCTGGACTGGGGCAGGGGATACCATCCTGGACTGGGGCAGGGGATACCAAGCTGGACTGGGGCAGGGTATACCTGGGGCAGGGGATACCAACCTGGACTGGGGCAGGGGATACCAACCTGGACTGGGGCAGGGTATACCAACCTGGACTGGGGCAGGGTATACCAACCTGGACTGGGATAAGGGGATACCAACCTGGACTGGGATAAGGGGACACCAACCTGGACTGGGGCAGGGGATACCAACCTGGACTGGGGCAGGGGATACCAACCTGGACTGGGGCAGGGGATACCAACCTGGACCGGGGCAGGGGATACCAACCTGGACTGGGGAAGGGGATACCAACCTGGACTGGGATAAGGGGACACCAACCTGGACTGGGATAAGGGGACACCAACCTGGACTGGGGCAGGGGATACCAACCTGGACTGGGATAAGGGGATACCAACCTGGACTGGGGCAGGAGATACCAACCTGGACTGGGGCAGGGGATACCAACCTGGACTGGGGCAGGGGATACCAACCTGGACTGGGATAAGGGGATACCAACCTGGACTGGGGCAGGGGATACCAACCTGGACTGGGGCAGGGGATACCAACCTGGACTGGGGCAGGGGATACCAACCTGGACTGGGGCAGGGGATACCAACCTGGACTGGGGCAGGGGATACCAACCTGGACTGGGGCAGGGATACCAACCTGGACTGGGTCAGGGGATACCAACCTGGACTGGGGCAGGGGGGATACCAACCTGGACTGGGGCAGGGGATACCAACCTGGACTGGGGCAGGGGATACCAACCTGGACTGGGGCAGGGGATACCAACCTGGACTGGGGCAGGGGATACCAACCTGGACTGGGGCAGGGGATACCAACCTGGACTGGGGCAGGGGATACCAACCTGGACTGGGATAAGGGGATACCAACCTGGACTGGGGCAGGGGATACCAACCTGGACTGGGGCAGGGATACCAACCTGGACTGGGGCAGGGATACCAACCTGGACTGGGATAAGGGGATACCAACCTGGACTGGGGCAGGGTATACCAACCTGGACTGGGATAAGGGGACACCAACCTGGACTGGGATAAGGGGACACCAACCTGGACTGGGGCAGGGGATACCAACCTGGACTGGGATAAGGGGATACCAACCTGGACTGGGGCAGGGGATACCAACCTGGACTGGGGCAGGGGATACCAACCTGGACTGGGGCAGGGGATACCAACCTGGACTGGGGCAGGGTATACCAACCTGGACTGGGGCAGGGGATACCAACCTGGACTGGGGCAGGGGATACCAACCTGGACTGGGGCAGGGGATACCAACCTGGACTGGGGCAGGGGATACCAAGCTGGACTGGGGCAGGGTATACCTGGGGCAGGGGATACCAACCTGGACTGGGGCAGGGGATACCAACCTGGACTGGGGCAGGGTATACCAACCTGGACTGGGGCAGGGTATACCAACCTGGACTGGGATAAGGGGATACCAACCTGGACTGGGATAAGGGGACACCAACCTGGACTGGGGCAGGGGATACCAACCTGGACTGGGGCAGGGGATACCAACCTGGACTGGGGCAGGGGATACCAACCTGGACTGGGGCAGGGTATACCAACCTGGACTGGGGCAGGGGATACCAACCTGGACTGGGGCAGGGGATACCAACCTGGACTGGGGCAGGGGATACCAACCTGGACTGGGGCAGGGGATACCAAGCTGGACTGGGGCATGGTATACCTGGGGCAGGGGATACCAACCTGGACTGGGGCAGGGGATACCAACCTGGACTGGGGCTAGGGATACCAACCTGGACTGGGGCAGGGTATACCAACCTGGACTGGGGCAGGGTATACCAACCTGGACTGGGATAAGGGGATACCAACCTGGACTGGGATAAGGGGACACCAACCTGGACTGGGGCAGGGGATACCAACCTGGACTGGGTCAGGGGATACCAACCTGGACTGGGGCAGGGGATACCAACCTGGACCGGGGCAGGGGATACCAACCTGGACAGGGGAAGGGGATACCAACCTGGACTGGGATAAGGGGACACCAACCTGGACTGGGATAAGGGGACACCAACCTGGACTGGGGCAGGGGATACCAACCTGGACTGGGATAAGGGGATACCAACCTGGACTGGGGCAGGAGATACCAACCTGGACTGGGGCAGGGGATACCAACCTGGACTGGGGCAGGGGATACCAACCTGGACTGGGATAAGGGGATACCAACCTGGACTGGGGCAGGGGATACCAACCTGGACTGGGGCAGGGGATACCAACCTGGACTGGGGCAGGGGATACCAACCTGGACTGGGGCAGGGGATACCAACCTGGACTGGGGCAGGGGATACCAACCTGGACTGGGGCAGGGGATACCAACCTGGACTGGGGCAGGGGATACCAACCTGGACTGGGTCAGGGGATACCAACCTGGACTGGGGCAGGGGGGATACCAACCTGGACTGGGGCAGGGGATACCAACCTGGACTGGGGCAGGGGATACCAACCTGGAATGGGGCAGGGGATACCAACCTGGACTGGGGCAGGGGATACCAACCTGGACTGGGGCAGGGGATAGCAACCTGGACTGGGGCAGGGTATACCAACCTGGACTGGGATAAGGGGATACCAACCTGGACTGGGGCAGGGGATACCAACCTGGACTGGGGCAGGGGATACCAACCTGGACTGGGGCAGGGTATACCAACCTGGACTGGGATAAGGGGATACCAACCTGGACTGGGGCAGGGTATACCAACCTGGACTGGGATAAGGGGACACCAACCTGGACTGGGATAAGGGGACACCAACCTGGACTGGGGCAGGGGATACCAACCTGGACTGGGATAAGGGGATACCAACCTGGACTGGGGCAGGGGATACCAACCTGGACTGGGGCAGGGGATACCAACCTGGACTGGGGCAGGGGATACCAACCTGGACTGGGGCAGGGTATACCAACCTGGACTGGGGCAGGGGATACCAACCTGGACTGGGGCAGGGGATACCAACCTGGACTGGGGCAGGGGATACCAACCTGGACTGGGGCAGGGGATACCAACCTGGACTGGGGCAGGGTATACCTGGGGCAGGGGATACCAACCTGGACTGGGGCAGGGGATACCAACCTGGACTGGGGCAGGGGATACCAACCTGGACTGGGGCAGGGGATACCAAGCTGGACTGGGGCAGGGTATACCTGGGGCAGGGGATACCAACCTGGACTGGGGCAGGGGATACCAACCTGGACTGGGGCAGGGTATACCAACCTGGACTGGGGCAGGGGATACCAACCTGGACTGGGATAAGGGGATACCAACCTGGACTGGGATAAGGGGACACCAACCTGGACTGGGGCAGGGGATACCAACCTGGACTGGGGCAGGGGATACCAACCTGGACTGGGGCAGGGGATACCAACCTGGACCGGGGCAGGGGATACCAACCTGGACTGGGGAAGGGGATACCAACCTGGACTGGGATAAGGGGACACCAACCTGGACTGGGATAAGGGGACACCAACCTGGACTGGGGCAGGGGATACCAACCTGGACTGGGATAAGGGGATACCAACCTGGACTGGGGCAGGGATACCAACCTGGACTGGGGCAGGGGATACCAACCTGGACTGGGGCAGGGATACCAACCTGGACTGGGATAAGGGGATACCAACCTGGACTGGGGCAGGGGATACCAACCTGGACTGGGGCAGGGGATACCAAACTGGACTGGGGCAGGGGATACCAACCTGGACTGGGGCAGGGGATACCAACCTGGACTGGGGCAGGGGATACCAACCTGGACTGGGGCAGGGGATACCAACCTGGACTGGGGCAGGGGATACCAACCTGGACTGGGGCAGGGTATACCAACCTGGACTGGGGCAGGGGATACCAACCTGGACTGGGGCAGGGGATACCAACCTGGACTGGGGCAGGGGATACCAACCTGGACTGGGGCAGGGGATACCAAGCTGGACTGGGGCAGGGTATACCTGGGGCAGGGGATACCAACCTGGACTGGGGCAGGGTATACCAACCTGGACTGGGGCAGGGTATACCAACCTGGACTGGGATAAGGGGATACCAACCTGGACTGGGATAAGGGGACACCAACCTGGACTGGGGCAGGGGATACCAACCTGGACTGGGTCAGGGGATACCAACCTGGACTGGGGCAGGGGATACCGACCTGGACTGGGGCAGGGGATACCAACCTGGACTGGGGCAGGGGATACCAACCTGGACTGGGGCAGGGGATACCAACCTGGACTGGGGCAGGGGATACCAACCTGGACTGGGGCAGGGTATACCAACCTGGACTGGGGCAGGGTATACCAACCTGGACTGGGATAAGGGGATACCAACCTGGACTGGGATAAGGGGACACCAACCTGGACTGGGGCAGGGGATACCAACCTGGACTGGGTCAGGGGATACCAACCTGGACTGGGGCAGGGGATACCGACCTGGACTGGGGCAGGGGATACCAACCTGGACTGGGGCAGGGGATACCAACCTGGACTGGGGCAGGGGATACCAACCTGGACTGGGGCAGGGGATACCAACCTGGACTGGGATAAGGGGATACCAACCTGGACTGGGGCAGGGGATACCAACCTGGACTGGGGCAGGGGATACCAACCTGGACTGGGGCAGGGGATACCAACCTGGACTGGGGCAGGGGATACCAACCTGGACTGGGGCAGGGGATACCAACCTGGACTGGGATAAGGGGATACCAACCTGGACTGGGGCAGGGGATACCAACCTGGACTGGGGCAGGGGATACCAACCTGGACTGGGGCAGGGGATACCAACCTGGACTGGGGCAGGGGATACCAACCTGGACTGGGGCAGGGGATACCAACCTGGACTGGGGCAGGGGATACCAACCTGGACTGGGGCAGGGGATACCAACCTGGACTGGGGCAGGGATACCAACCTGGACTGGGGCAGGGATACCAACCTGGACTGGGGCAGGGGATACCAACCTGGACTGGGGCAGGGGATACCAACCTGGACTGGGGCAGGGGATACCAACCTGGACTGGGGCAGGAGATACCAACCTGGACTGGGGCAGGAGATACCAACCTGGACTGGGGCAGGGGATACCAACCTGGACTGGGGCAGGGGATACCAACCTGGACTGGGGCAGGGGATACCAACCTGGACTGGGGCAGGGGAGATACCAACCTGGACTGGGGCAGGGGATACCAACCTGGACTGGGGCAGGGGATACCAACCTGGACTGGGGCAGGGGATACCAACCTGGACTGGGGCAGGGGATACCAACCTGGACTGGGGCAGGGATACCAACCTGGACTGGGGCAGGGGATACCAACCTGGACTGGGGCAGGGGATACCAACCTGGACTGGGGCAGGGGATACCAACCTGGACTGGGGCAGGGATACCAACCTGGACTGGGGCAGGAGATACCAACCTGGACTGGGGCAGGGGATACCAACCTGGACTGGGGCAGGGGATACCAACCTGGACTGGGGCAGGGGATACCAACCTGGACTGGGGCAGGGGAGATACCAACCTGGACTGGGGCAGGGGATACCAACCTGGACTGGGGCAGGGTATACCAACCTGGACTGGGATAAGGGGATACCAACCTGGACTGGGATAAGGGGACACCAACCTGGACTGGGGCAGGGGATACCAACCTGGACTGGGTCAGGGGATACCAACCTGGACTGGGGCAGGGGATACCGACCTGGACTGGGGCAGGGGATACCAACCTGGACTGGGGCAGGGGATACCAACCTGGACTGGGGCAGGGGATACCAACCTGGACTGGGGCAGGGGATACCAACCTGGACTGGGATAAGGGGATACCAACCTGGACTGGGGAAGGGGATACCAACCTGGACTGGGGCAGGGGATACCAACCTGGACTGGGGCAGGGGATACCAACCTGGACTGGGGCAGGGGATACCAACCTGGACTGGGGCAGGGGATACCAACCTGGACTGGGATAAGGGGATACCAACCTGGACTGGGGCAGGGGATACCAACCTGGACTGGGGCAGGGGATACCAACCTGGACTGGGGCAGGGGATACCAACCTGGACTGGGGCAGGGGATACCAACCTGGACTGGGGCAGGGGATACCAACCTGGACTGGGGCAGGGATACCAACCTGGACTGGGGCAGGGATACCAACCTGGACTGGGGCAGGGGATACCAACCTGGACTGGGGCAGGGGATACCAACCTGGACTGGGGCAGGGGATACCAACCTGGACTGGGGCAGGGGATACCAACCTGGACTGGGGCAGGGGATACCAACCTGGACTGGGGCAGGAGATACCAACCTGGACTGGGGCAGGAGATACCAACCTGGACTGGGGCAGGGGATACCAACCTGGACTGGGGCAGGGGATACCAACCTGGACTGGGGCAGGGGATACCAACCTGGACTGGGGCAGGGGAGATACCAACCTGGACTGGGGCAGGGGATACCAACCTGGACTGGGGCAGGGGATACCAACCTGGACTGGGGCAGGGGATACCAACCTGGACTGGGGCAGGGGATACCAACCTGGACTGGGGCAGGGGATACCAACCTGGACTGGGGCAGGGGATACCAACCTGGACTGGGGCAGGGATACCAACCTGGACTGGGGCAGGGGATACCAACCTGGACTGGGGCAGGGGATACCAACCTGGACTGGGGCAGGGGATACCAACCTGGACTGGGGCAGGGGATACCAACCTGGACTGGGGCAGGAGATACCAACCTGGACTGGGGCAGGGGATACCAACCTGGACTGGGGCAGGGGATACCAACCTGGACTGGGGCAGGGGATACCAACCTGGACTGGGGCAGGGGAGATACCAACCTGGACTGGGGCAGGGGATACCAACCTGGACTGGGGCAGGGGATACCAACCTGGACTGGGGCAGGGGATACCAACCTGGACTGGGATAAGGGGATACCAACCTGGACTGGGGCAGGGGATACCAACCTGGACTGGGGCAGGGGATACCAACCTGGACTGGGGCAGGGGATACCAACCTGGACTGGGGGATACCAACCTGGACTGGGGCAGGGGATACCAACCTGGACTGGGGCAGGGGAGATACCAACCTGGACTGGGGCAGGGGATACCAACCTGGACTGGGGGATACCAACCTGGACTGGGGCAGGGGATACCAACCTGGATTGGGATAAGGGGATACCAACCTGGACTGGGGCAGGGGATACCAACCTGGACTGGGGCAGGGGATACCAACCTGGACTGGGGCAGGGGATACCAACCTGGACTGGGATAAGGGGATACCAACCTGGACTGGGGCAGGGGATACCAACCTGGACTGGGGCAGGGGATACCAACCTGGACTGGGGCAGGGGATACCAACCTGGACTGGGGCAGGGGATACCAACCTGGACTGGGGCAGGGGATACCAACCTGGACTGGGGCAGGGGATACCAACCTGGACTGGGATAAGGTGATACCAACCTGGACTGGGGCAGGGGATACCAACCTGGACTGGGGCAGGGGATACCAACCTGGACTGGGGCAGGGGATACCAACCTGGACTGGGGCAGGGGATACCAACCTGGACTGGGGCAGGGGATACCAACCTGGACTGGGGCAGTGGATACCAACCTGGACTGGGGCAGGGGATACCAACCTGGACTGGGGCAGGGGATACCAACCTGGACTGGGGCAGGGGAAATACCAACCTGGACTGGGGCAGGGGATACCAACCTGGACTGGGGCAGGGGATACCAACCTGGACTGGGGCAGGGGATACCAACCTGGACTGGGATAAGGGGATACCAACCTGGACTGGGATAAGGGGATACCAACCTGGACTGGGGCAGGGGATACCAACCTGGACTGGGGCAGGGGATACCAACCTGGACTGGGGCAGGGGATACCAACCTGGACTGGGATAAGGGGATACCAACCTGGACTGGGGCAGGGGATACCAACCTGGACTGGGGCAGGGGATACCAACCTGGACTGGGGCAGGGGAAATACCAACCTGGACTGGGGCAGGGGAAATACCAACCTGGACTGGGGCAGGGGATACCAACCTGGACTGGGGCAGGGGATACCAACCTGGACTGGGGCAGGGGATACCAACCTGGACTGGGATAAGGGGATACCAACCTGGACTGGGATAAGGGGATACCAACCTGGACTGGGGCAGGGGATACCAACCTGGACTGGGGCAGGGGATACCAACCTGGACTGGGGCAGGGGATACCAACCTGGACTGGGATAAGGGGATACCAACCTGGACTGGGGCAGGGGATACCAACCTGGACTGGGGCAGGGGATACCAACCTGGACTGGGGCAGGGGATACCAACCTGGACTGGGGCAGGGGATACCAACCTGGACTGGGGCAGGGGATACCAACCTGGACTGGGATAAGGGGATACCAACCTGGACTGGGGCAGGGGATACCAACTTGGACTGGGGCAGGGGATACCAACCTGGACTGGGGCAGGGGATACCAACCTGGACTGGGGCAGGGGATACCAACCTGGACTGGGGCAGGGGATACCAACCTGGACTGGGGCAGGGGATACCAACCTGGACTGGGGCAGGGGATACCAACCTGGACTGGGGCAGGGGATACCAACCTGGACTGGGGCAGGGATACCAACCTGGACTGGGGCAGGGGATACCAACCTGGACTGGGGCAGGGGATACCAACCTGGACTGGGGCAGGGGATACCAACCTGGACTGGGGCAGGGGATACCAACCTGGACTGGGGCAGGGGATACCAACCTGGACTGGGGCAGGGGATACCAACCTGGACTGGGGCAGGAGATACCAACCTGGACTGGGGCAGGGGATACCAACCTGGACTGGGGCAGGGGATACCAACCTGGACTGGGGCAGGGGATACCAACCTGGACTGGGGCAGGGGATACCAACCTGGACTGGGGCAGGGGATACCAACCTGGACTGGGGCAGGGGATACCAACCTGGACTGGGAAAGGGGATACCAACCTGGACTGGGGCAGGGGATACCAACCTGGACTGGGGCAGGGGATACCAACCTGGACTGGGGCAGGGGATACCAACCTGGACTGGGGCAGGGGATACCAACCTGGACTGGGGCAGGGATACCAACCTGGACTGGGGCAGGGGATACCAACCTGGACTGGGGCAGGGGATACCAACCTGGACTGGGGCAGGGGATACCAACCTGGACTGGGGCAGGGGATACCAACCTGGACTGGGGCAGGGGATACCAACCTGGACTGGGGCAGGGGATACCAACCTGGACTGGGGCAGGAGATACCAACCTGGACTGGGGCAGGGGATACCAACCTGGACTGGGGCAGGGATACCAACCTGGACTGGGGCAGGGGATACCAACCTGGACTGGGGCAGGGGAGATACCAACCTGGACTGGGGCAGGGGATACCAACCTGGACTGGGGCAGGGGATACCAACCTGGACTGGGGCAGGGGATACCAACCTGGACTGGGAAAGGGGATACCAACCTGGACTGGGGCAGGGGATACCAACCTGGACTGGGGCAGGGGATACCAACCTGGACTGGGGCAGGGATACCAACCTGGACTGGGGCAGGGATACCAACCTGGACTGGGGCAGGGGATACCAACCTGGACTGGGGCAGGGGATACCAACCTGGACTGGGGCAGGGGATACCAACCTGGACTGGGATAAGGGGATACCAACCTGGACTGGGGCAGGGGATACCAACCTGGACTGGGGCAGGGGGGATACCAACCTGGACTGGGGCAGGGGATACCAACCTGGACTGGGGCAGGGGATACCAACCTGGACTGGGGCAGGGGATACCAACCTGGACTGGGGCAGGGGATACCAACCTGGACTGGGGCAGGGGGGATACCAACCTGGACTGGGGCAGGGGATAAGGCCTGTATCAGGAATTTGTTTCTTCACAGTAAGTTTGGATACTATTAAATGTGTTACACTTGTTTTCTCAAATTTTTAAGTCAATTCTGAAACTTGTGTGTATGACCTTGTGTGATTCAAATGTAACTAAATGGCCCTATAGGCCATATATAAATCTCCTTTGTATTTATATCTATTACCTTTGATCTTCATGCCTCTTGTACCTGATTTACTTTATTTGTTGTTTTTATAGGTATGTTATATATTTACTTATTTGATTACTATGTCACTTATTGGATTACTATGTCACTTATTTGATTACTATGTCACTTATTTGATTACTATGTCACTTATTGGATTACTATGTCACTTATTTGATTACTATGTCACTTATTTGATTACTATGTCACTTATTTGAATACTATGTCACTTATTTGAATACTATGTCACTTATTTGATTACTATGTCACTTATTTGAATACTATGTCACTTATTTGATTACTATGTCACTTATTTGATTACTATGTCACTTATTTGAATACTATGTCACTTATTTGATTACTATGTCACTTATTTGATTACTATGTCACTTATTTGATTACTATGTCACTTATTTTGAATACTATGTCACTTATTTGATTACTATGTCACTTATTTGATTACTATGTCACTTATTTGAATACTATGTCACTTATTTGATTACTATGTCACTTATTTGAATACTATGTCACTTATTTGAATACTATGTCACTTATTTGATTACTATGTCACTTATTTGATTACTATGTCACTTATTTGAATACTATGTCACTTATTTGATTACTATGTCACTTATTTGAATACTATGTCACTTATTTGATTACTATGTCACTTATTTGAATACTATGTCACTTATTTGATTACTATGTCACTTATTTGAATACTATGTCACTTATTTGAATACTATGTCACTTATTTGATTACTATGTCACTTATTTGAATACTATGTCACTTATTTGAATACTATGTCACTTATTTGAATACTATGTCACTTATTATTACCAACATCACAACCCTCCTATTGGTTGACATAACTGCAGAGCTTTCATCATCCTCATCATCACCACCATCATCATCATCACCACCATCATCATCATCCTCATCATCACCACCATCAAAATCCTCATCATCATCATCATCATCACAATCATCCTCATCATCACTCTCATCATCATCATCATCACAATCATCCTCATCATCACTCTCATCATCATCATCACCACCATCATCATCCTCATCACCATCATCATCATCACCATCCTCATCACCATCATCATCCTCATCATCACCATCACCATCACCATCATCACCATCCTCACCACTTTTTTACCAATGAAAATATGACACAATTGTAGTGTTTCTCTTTTTGAAGAGCCTAATATTTCAAGTGTTATAAACAAACCTGTTGAAGTTCAATTCATGTTGATTCAGTCAGTACAATTACTAATGCATAGGCCATTTCAACCCTCCAATTTAGAATCCCTCGAATCGCATTTACTGGATAAACAAACGTTTATAGGAATATTGTTGTTCATGTTTGGGTGTTTGCCATAAAGAAGTGAGTACCTGCTTGTAAAAAAAATACCCCAACTGTTGGAATCAAATATATCTACACATCGGTAGTTTGTTTACAAGGTTTAACAGTTACAGTTAGCTAGCTACTTCACACGCTGATATTGACTTTGGTATTAGCTACTTTGTGTGTAGCTACTTAGCTAGCCAGCCAGCCCAGAGAGAGCATTGCATTGTGGATTTTGTAGTCGACTTGAAACGCAGCAGATTTCCACAACAATTTTCACGTTGCTACTACCGTTGTTATGACAACAAAATGAAAACGATAAAAATAAATAAAAGGAGTCGACACACTGTGTGTATATATATATATATATATAAACTCTCATTCCAACGTTTCAGCATCATTGTGCCTTCTTCATGGTCACTCAATAACTTAATGGGAGTTTATATATACAGTTAATTAATCTGACAATTAATCTTAATGGTTGTACAGTCGTCTCAAATAAAACTGTGAAGGACCTCGGCGTTACTCTGGACCCTGATCTCTCTTTTGAAGAACATATCAAGACCATTTCGAGGACAGCTTTTTTCCATCTTCGTAACATTGCAAAAATCAGAAACTTTCTGTCCAAAAATGATGCAGAAAAATTAATCCATGCTTTTGTCACTTCTAGGTTAGACTACTGCAATGCTCTATTTTCCGGCTACCCGGATAAAGCACTAAATAAACTTCAGTTAGTGCTGAATACGGCTGCTAGAATCCTGACTAGAACCAAAAAATTTGATCATATTACTCCAGTGCTAGCCTCTCTACACTGTCTTCCTGTCAAAGCAAGGGCTGATTTCAAGGTTTTACTGCTAACCTACAAAGCATTACATGGGCTTGCTCCTACCTATCTCTCTGATTTGGTCCTGCTACATACCTACACGTATGCTACGGTCACAAGACTAGGCCTCCTAATTGTCCCTAGAATTTCTAAGCAAACAGCTGGAGGCAGGGCTTTCTCCTATAGAGCTCCATTTTTATGGAACGGTCTGCCTACCCATGTCAGAGACGCAAACTCGGTCTCAACCTTTAAGTCTTTACTGAAGACTCATCTCTTCAGTGGGTCATATGATTGAGTGTAGTCTGGCCCAGGAGTGGGAAGGTGAACGGAAAGGCTCTGGAGCAACGAACCGCCCTTGCTGTCTCTGCCTGGCCGATTCCCCTCTTTCCACTGGGATTCTCTGCCTCTACCCTGTTACGGGGGCTGAGTCACTGGCTTACTGGGGCTCTCTCATGCCGTCCCTGGGGGGGGGTGCGTCACCTGGGTGGGTTGATTCACTGTTGTGGTCGGCCTGTCTGGGTTGGCGCCCCCCTTGGGTTGTGCCATGGCGGAGATCTTTGTGGGCTATACTCGGCCTTGTCTCAGGATGGTAAGTTGGTGGTTGAAGATATCCCTCTAGTGGTGTGGGGGCTGTGCTTTGGCAAAGTGGGTGGGGTTATATCCTTCCTGTTTGGCCCTGTCCGGGGGTTTCCTCGGATGGGGCCACAGTGTCTCCTGACCCCTCCTGTCTCAGCCTCCAGTATTTATGCTGCATTAGTTTATGTGTCGGGGGGCTAGGGTCAGTTTGTTATATCTGGAGTACTTCTCCTGTCCTATTCGGTGTCCTGTGTGAATCTAAGTGTGCGTTCTCTAATTCTCTCCTTCTCTCTTTCTTTCTCTCTCGGAGGACCTGAGCCCTAGGACCATGTCCCAGGACTACCTGACATGATGACTCCTTGCTGTCCCCAGTCCACCTGGCCATGCTGCTGCTCCAGTTTCAACTGTTCTGCCTTACTATTATTCAACCATTCTGGTCATTTATGAACATTTGAACATCTTGGCCACGTTCTGTTATAATCTCCACCCGGCACAGCCAGAAGAGGACTGGCCACCCCACATATGCTCTCTCTAATTCTCCCTTTCTTTCTCTCTCTCTCGGAGGACCTGAGCCCTAGGACCGTGCCCCAGGACTACCTGACATGATGACTCCTTGCTGTCCCCAGTCCACCTGACTGTGCTGCTGCTCCAGTTTCAACTGTTCTGCCTTATTATTATTCGACCATGCTGGTCATTTATGAACATTTGAACATCTTGGTCATGTTCTGTTATAATCTCTACCCGGCACAGCCAGAAGGGGACTGGCCACCCCACATAGCCTGGTTCCTCTCTAGGTTTCTTCCTAGGTTTTGGCCTTTCTAGGGAGTTTTTCCTAGCCACCGTGCTTTTACACCTGCATTGTTTGCTGTTTGGGGTTTTAGGCTGGGTTTCTGTACAGCACTTTGAGATATCAGCTGATGTACGAAGGGCTATATAAATAAATTTGATTTGATTTGATTTGATTTGAGTTTTAATTGATATTGATAGCTGACAGTTTATTCACCGTTAGTCATCACCTCTACTCTAAATATATTTCTCTGGGTGTGCGCCAGCTCATTCCTTTTATATAACAACAAAAATGAAACATTTGTTCACATTTTTTTCCCCCTTCTTCACATATTACTGTTATTTAACCATGTAAACTAGTGGTTTTGGGTGGATTATCCACGTGAAATAGGGCCATTTTGGCTTCTGGTTTGCCCCACTGCATAGTGTGGTGTGTGGGGGGGGGGGGATCAGAATTAGCAAAGTAACATTGACATAATTAAAGCGTCTCGTTTGCAGAATATGCTTACTTGTCTTCCCTTCAGACTCTGGTGTTGGCGATTGCACTTCCTCCCTCATATGGGCCTCAGTCACCTGGGGCCCAGGGAGGGGAGGAGTCAGGCTTGTCTATCACATGTCCCTGTTGCTATGCAGAATATCAGAAAGGGAACATTGTTTCCATAGGGGAACGTGTATCTAGTATGAACCAAGTGAAGGGATGGCGTGAGCGTAGGAACCAATAACATTCCTTCACAGTGTCAGTGTGTCAGCACCTCTCCCCCCTAGCCTGAGGGGAGGGGGAGGGGGGGGGGTGAGTCTCCCTTTTCGTCACCTTATCAGAGTGGAGACTAAGTAACGAAATACGTCCTTTTATGTTCTTTATGTTCTCTAATGGCAATATGCCTTGGCTACCGCTGTCTTGGCTAGTTGTTACTGTTTTATTTCACTGTAGAGCCTTCAGTCCGGCTCAAAATGTCTTAGATAGCTCTTTCATCCCACCCCACACACATGCGGAGACCTCACCTGGCTTTAACTGGTGCCTCCAGAGACGAAACCTCTCTCAACGCCTAGGTTTACATCCACTGTACTCACATCCAACCTTACCCTTGTCTGTACATTATGCCTTGAATCTATTCTACCACGCCCAGAAATGTGCTCCCTTTTTTCTCTGTCCCCAACGCACTAGACGACCAGTTCTTATAGTCTTTAGCCGTAACATTATCCTAATCTGTGCCTCTGGCGATGTAGAGGTGAATCCAGGCCCTGTAGCCCCCAGTTCCACTCCTATTTCCGAGGCGCTATCATTTGTTGACTTCTGTGACCGTAAAAGCCTTGGTTTCATTCATGTTAACATCAGAAGCCTCCCCCCTAAGTTTGTTTTATTCACTGCTTTAGCACACTCTGCCAACCCTGATGTCCTAGCCACATCAGAATCCTGGCTTAGGAAGGCCACCAAATATTCTGAAATTTCCATCCCCAACTACAACATTTTCCTCCAAGATAGAACTGCCAAAGGAGGTGGAGTTGCAATCTACTGTAGAGACAGCTTGCAGAGTTCTGTCATGCTATCCATGTCTGTGCCCAAACAGTTCCAGCTTCTCCTTTTAAAAATCCACCTTTCCAGAAATGTCTCTCACTGTTGCCGCGTGTTGCAGAGCCCCCTCAGCCCCCAACTGTGCCCTGGACACCATATGGGAATTAATTGCCCCCCATTTATCTTCAGAGTTTGTAATGTTAGGTGACCTAAACTGGGAAATTCTTTACACAATCTACAATCTAAGCCTGATTCCCTCAATCTCACACAAATTATCATGGAACCTACTAGGTACAACCCTAAATCCGTAAACTCGGGCACCCTCATAGATATCATCCTGACCAACCTGCCCTCTAAATACACACACCTTTGCTATCTTCAACCAGGATCTCAGCGATCACCGCCTCATTGCCTGCATCCGTAATGGGTCCGTGGTCAAATGACCACCCCTCCCTAAAACACTTTAGTGAGCAGGCCTTTCTAATCGACCTGGCCCGGGTATCGTAGAAGGATATTGACCTCATTCCGTCAGTAGAGGATGCCTGGTCGTTCTTTAAAAGTGCTTTCCTCACCATCTTAAATAAGCATACCCCATTTAAAAAATGTAGAACTAAGAACAGATATAGCCCTTGGTTCACTCCAGATCTGACTGCCCTTGAGCAGCACAAAAATATAATGTGGCGCACTGCATTAGCATCGAATAGCCCCCGCGATATGCAAATTTTTGTGAAGTTAGGAACCAATATACACAGGCAGTTAGAAAAGCTAAGGCTAGCTTTTTCAAACAGAAATAGCACAAACTCCAAAAAGTTCTGGGACACTGTAAAGCACCTCCTCCCAGCTTCCCAACTGCACTGAAGCTAGGAAACACTGTCACCACTGATACATCTACGATAATCGAGCATTTTTCTACGGCTAGCTATGCTTTCCACCTGGCTACCCCTACCCCGGTCAACAGCTCTGCACCCCCAACAGCAACTTGCCCAAGCCTCCTCCATTTCTCCTTCACCCAAATCCAGTCAGCTGATGTTCTGAAAGAGCTGCAAAATCTGGACCCCTACAAATCAGCCGGACTAGACAATCTGGACCTTCTCTTTCTAAAATTATCTGCCGCAATTGTTGCAACCCCTATTACCAGTCTGTTCAACCTGTCTTTCGTATCGTCTGAGATTCCTAAAGACTGGAAGGCTGTTGCGGTCATCCCCCTCTTCAAAGTGGGAGACACTCTAGACCCAAACTGTTACAGACCTAAATCCATCCTTTCTAAAGTCTTTGAAAGCCAAGTGATCAAACAGATCACCCACCATTTCGAATCCCACCATACCTTCTCCGCTGTGCAATCTGGTTTCCGAGCTGGTCATGGGTGCACCACAGCCACGCTCAAGGTCCTAAACAAAATCGTAACCGCCATCGATAAAACACAATACTATGCAGCCATATTTTTTAAATATTTTTATTTCACCTTTTATTTAACCAGGTAGGCAAGTTGAGAACAAGTTCTCATTTATAATTGCGACCTGGCCAAGATAAAGCAAAGCAGTTCGACACATACAACAACACAGAGTTACACATGGAGTAAAACAAACATACAGTCAATAATACAGTATAAACAAGTCTATATATGATGTGAGCAAATGAGGTGAGATAAGGGGGGACTTTACCTAGCAGGGTCTTGTAGATGACATGGAGCCAGTGGGTTTGGCGACGAGTATGAAGCGAGGGCCAGCCAAACGAGAGTGTACAGGTCGCAATGGTGCGTAGTATATGGGGCTTTGGAGACAAAACGGATTGCACAGTGATAGACTGCATCCAATTTGTTGAGTAGGGTATTGGAGGCTATTTTGTAAATGACATCGCCGAAGTCGAGGATTGGTATTCATCGACCTGGCCAAGGCTTTCGACTCTGTCAACCACAGCATTCTTAACGGCAGACTCAACAGCCTTGGTTTCTCAAATGACTGCCTAGCCTTGTTCACCAACTACTTCTCAGTTCAGTGTGTCAAATCAGCGGGCCTGTTGTCCGGACCTCTGGCAGTCTCTATGCGGGTGCCACAGGGTTCAATTCTCGGGCCGACTAATTTCTCTGGAAATATCAATGATGTTGCTCTTGCTGCTGGTGATTCTCTGATCCACCTCTACGCAGACGTCACACGAGCTTCAATGCCATACAACTTTGCTTCTGTGGTCTCCAACTGCTCTTAAATGCAAGTAAAACTAAATGCATGCTCTTCAACCAATCGCTGCCCGCACCTGCCTGTCTAGCATCACTACTCTGGACGGTTCTGACTTAGAATATGTGGACAACTACAAATACCTCGGTGTCTGGTTAGACTGTAAACTCTCCTTCCAGACCCACATCAAACATTTCCAATCCAAAGTTAAATCTAGAATTGGCTTCCGATTTCGCAACAATGCTGCCAAACATACCCTCGTAAAACTGACTATCCTACCGATCCTTGACTTCGACGATGTTGTTTACAAAATACCCTCCAACACTCTACTCAGCATTTTGGATGTAGTCTATCACAGTGCCATCCGTTTTGTCACCAAAGCCCCATATACCACCCACCACTGCGACCTATATGCTCTCAGTGGCTGGCATTCGCTTCATATTCATCGCCAAACCCCCTGGCTCCAGGTCATCTATAAGTCTTTGCTAGGTAAAGCCCCGCCTTATCTCATCTCAGCTCACTGGTCACCATAGCAACACCCACCCGTAGCAAGCGCTCCAGCAGATATATTTCACTTGTCACCATAGCAACACCCACCCGTAGCACGCGCTCCAGCAGATATATTTCACTGGTCACTCCCAAAGACAACTACTCTTTGTCCTCCAGCAGTTCTCTGCTGCCAATGACTGGAACGAATTGCAAAAATCACTGAAGCTGGAGACTCATATCTCCCTCACTAACATAAAGCACCAGCTGTCAGAGCAGCTCGCAGATCGCTGGACCTGTACATAGCCCATCTGTAAATAGCCCACCCAACTACCTCATCCCCATATTGTTATTTTAAATGCTTTGCTCCTTTGCACCCCAGTATCTCTACTTGCACATTCATCTTCTGCACAGCTATCACTCCGGTGTTTAATTGTTAAATTGTAATAATTTCGCCACCACTATGGCCTATTTACTGCCTTACCTCCCTAATCTTACTACATTTGAACACACTGTATGTAGACTTTTCTATTGTGTTATTTGACTGTACGTTTGTTTATCCCATGTGTAACTGTGTTGTTTGTGTCGCAGTTCTTCCAGGCAGATTGTTAATACCTCCAGTTGCTTTAAACTTACTCATTTTTGCCGTGATAGTGGAAATGGTCATTTTTAACCTTTGAGATATTTTCTTAGAGCCATTTCCTGATTTGTGCAGCTCAACAACCGTTTGTCACACATCATTACTGTATTCTCAGGTCTTTCCCATAGTGATGGATGACTATGGGAACTTGGCCTGTGTGTCACCTCATATTTATACCCCAGTGAAACAGGAAGTCATGGCTAGGCACTTATTAAGTGTTCCTAATCACTCAGGTGAACTTAAAAAACATAAAATTTGAAATGGAATATTTATTTTACCTTTATTTAACTAGGCAAGTCAGTTAAGAACAGATTCTTATTTTCAATGATGGCCTAGGAACAGTGGGTTAACTGCCTGTTCAGGGGCAGAACGATAGATTTGTAAATTGTCAGCTTGAGGGATTTGAACTTGCAACCTTCCGGTTGCTAGTCCACTAGGCTACCCTGCCGTCCCAATATACAGTACTTCAGTTAGATTCTATCCATAAGAATTTCTAGTGGTGCAAATAATTGTGGCACACATGTTTCGGCGAGAAAAATATGTACTTACTTTATTTCACGTTAATTTTTTCTATAATTTTATTTCAATTAAAGGTTACATTTTTGTGAATATTTTGAATGAAAGACCAAGAGGATAGATAAACAGCCCTTTTTGCTCAAATTTACCAAGGGTGCCAATATTAGTGGAGGGCACTGTAGATATCATATCCTGTGTGCTAACGTTAGCTGGCTAACTTTCAATCAGGTGTTTGATTGACAGGTGAGATTCGTTGTCATGGCTATGTGTAACGTCTGCTTCCAACTCACACTCTCAAACACGTAGATCCGCCTGAACGCAGCTCATTCTCCAGATCCCAATCACCTGAATTCTGATCACCTGTTCACACACCTGTATGTCATTATCACACACTGTTTAGTTCAGATCTTTGCACCCCATCACTGTGAGGTATTGTTTGTTTTGATACACGTCTAGTCGGAGCTCTGTTTATTTCCATATTAGTCCTCCTGTGTATCATCGTTTTTGGCCCTGGACCCAGCTACCTGTCCCTGGACCCAGCTACCTGTCCCTGGACCCAGCTACCTGCCCCTGGACCCAGCTACCTGCCCCTGGACCCAGCTACCTGTCCCTGGACCCAGCTACCTGTCCCTGGACCCAGCTACCTGCCCCTGGACCCAGCTACCTTCCCCTGGACCCAGCTACCTGCCCCTGGACCCAGCTACCTGCCCCTGGACCCAGCTACCTGCCCCTGGACCCAGCTACATGTCCCTGGACCCAGCTACCTGCCCTTGGACCCAGCTCAACAACTACACCACACCTACACTACACCTACACTACACTACACCACATCTACACTACACCACACCAGTTATCCAACAGACCTACACTACACTACACTACACCACACCTACACTACACCTACACTACACTACACCACATCTACACTACACCACACCAGTTATCCAACAGACCTACACTACACTACACTACACCACATCTACACTACACCACACCAGTTATCCAACAGACCTACACTACACTACACTACACCACATCTACACTACACCACACCAGTTATCCAACAGACCTACACTACACTACACTACACCACATCTACACTACACCACACCAGTTATCCAACACACCTACACTACACCTACACTACACCACATCTACACTACACCACATCTACACTACACCTACACTACACTACACCACATCTACACTACACCTACACTACACCTACACTACACCACATCTACACTACACCTACACTACACCTACACTACACCACATCTACACTACACCTACACCTACACTACACCACATCTACACCTACACCTACACTACACCACATCTACACTACACCTACACCTACACTACACCACACCTACACCTACACTACACCTACACTACTCTACACCACATCTACACTACACCACACCTACACTACACCTACACTACACCACATCTACACTACACCACACCTACACTACACCTACACTACACTACACCACATCTAC
>NC_088409.1:99221187-99253687 GCF_034236695.1 Oncorhynchus nerka
TTAACTCTGAATGGTTAAGGTGAGGCATTAACTCTGATTAACTCTGAATGGTTAAGGTCAGGCATTAACTCTGAATGGTTAAGGTCAGGCATTAACTCTGGATGGTTAAGGTCAGGCATTAACTCTGAATGGTTAAGGTTAGGCATTAACTCTGAATGGTTAAGGTTAGGCATGAACTCTGAATGGTTAAGGTGAGGTATTAACTCTGAATGGTTAAGGTCAGGCATTAACTCTGAATGGTTAAGGTTAGGCATTAACTCTGAATGGTTAAGGTTAGGCATGAACTCTGAATGGTTAAGGTGAGGCATTAACTCTGAATGGTTAAGGTGAGGTATTAACTCTGAATGGTTAAGGTCAGGCATTAACTCTGAATGGTTAAGGTCAGGCATTAACTCTGAATGGTTAAGGTCAGGCATTAACTCTGAATGGTTAAGGTTAGGCATTAACTCTGAATGGTTAAGGTTAGGCATGAACTCTGAATGGTTAAGGTGAGGCATTAACTCTGAATGGTTAAGGTGAGGTATTAACTCTGAATGGTTAAGGTCAGGCATTAACTCTGAATGGTTAAGGTTAGGCATTAACTCTGAATGGTTAAGGTTAGGCATTAACTCTGAATGGTTAAGGTTAGGCATTAACTCTGAATGGTTAAGGTCAGGCATTAACTCTGAATGGTTAAGGTTAGGCATTAACTCTGAATGGTTAAGGTTAGGCATTAACTCTGAATGGTTAAGGTTAGGCATTAACTCTGAATGGTTAAGGTTAGGCATTAACTCTGAATGGTTAAGGTCAGACATTAACTCTGAATGGTTAAGGTTAGGCATTAACTCTGAATCGTTAAGGTTAGGCATTAACTCTGAATGGTTAAGGTATTAACTCTGAATGGTTAAGGTGAGGTTTAGGCTTAAAATCAAAAACAACATTTAATCGCTGGATTTGAACATGCAACATTTGGAATCAGAGGTTTGGTTAAAACAAAAATATATATAAAAACAACTTTCTACCCCTGAAATCGAAGGACCTTTGGAATCAGAGGCAGACAAACTGTTGCCCCCTAGTGGCCAGTTCACAAGTCATCTCCTGATGTCCTCAGACAGGGACGGACGTACTGGTCAGGCACCGTGTTATGCGGTCAAGCGCACGGTGTCGCCAGTACGCGCTCATAGCCCGGAGCGCTCATAGCCCGGAGCGCTCATAGCCCGGAGCGCTATAGGCCCCCGCAAGTGCCATGCGAGTGTGGGCATCCAGCCAGGGTATCCTGCGCCGGCTCTGCGTGCTGTGTCTCTGGGGCGCCTCAGATGGCTTAGGGGATAGGGGTTAGGGGATAAGGGATAGGGGTTAGGGGACTACAGACTTGTTAGCTCCTAGAGGCATCATGCCTCAGATATGGTTTAGGGTATAGGGGTTAGGGTACTACAGACCTGTTAGCTTCTAGATGCACCATGCCTCAGATAGGGGTTAGGGCATAGGGGTTAGGGCATAGGGGTTAGGGTACTACAGACCTGTTAGCTCCTAGAGGCACCATGCCTCAGATAGGGGTTAGGGGATAGGGGTTAGGGCATAGGGGTTAGGGTACTACAGACCTGTTAGCTCCTAGAGGCACCATGCCTCAGATAGGGGTTAGGGGATAGGGGTTAGGGCATAGGGGTTAGGGGATAGGGTATAGGGGTTAGGGTATAGGGGATAGGGGATAGGGGTTAGGGTATAGGGGTTAGGGTATAGGGGTTAGGGTATAGGGGTTAGGGTACTACAGACCTGTTAGCTCCTAGAGGCACCATGCCTCAGATAGGGGTTAGGGTACTACAGACCTGTTAGCTCCTAGAGGCACCATGCCTCTGATGACGATGGTCTTCTTCGGAGACATCCCTCCTGGAATCATGCTGGAGTACGGAACAGGCTGATACACATAGGACAGGAGTCAGTTCACTGACAGCATGTAGTGTATACTGTATGTATGTATACTTAGGACAAAACACATCTATCCTGACTCACAGAGATGTTACTTACAGGGTTGTATATTGGCTGTCCACACATGACCGGCAGGTTTCCACCAGGATAGCATCCCTGACCACAAACAGGGATGTTATCACACACACACACAGACATCACACACACAGACACAGGCATCACACACACACACACACACACACACACACACACACACACACACACACACACACACACACACACACACACACACACACACACACACACACACACACAGACATCACACACACACACACAAAAGACATCACACACACACAGACATCACACACACAGACACAGGCATCACACACACACACACACACACACACACACACACACACACACACACACACACACACACACACACACACACACACACACACACACAGACATCACACACACAGACATCACACACACAGACATCACACACACAGACATCACACACACATACATCACACACACACACACACACACACACACACACACACACACACACACACACACACACACACACACACACACACACACACACACACACACACACATCACACACAAAGACATCACACACACACAGACATCACACACACACACACACAGACACACACACACAGACACAGGCATCACACACACACACACACACACACCACACACACAGACATCACACACACAGACATCACACACACAGACATCACACACACAGACATCACACACACATACATCACACACACACACACACACACACACACACACACACACACACACACACACACACACACACACACAGACATCACACACACACACACACACTGTCTCAATCACACAGGTGACAGTCCTGACCCCCAACGTCACCTCTCACTGTCTCAACCACACAGGTGATAGTCCTACCCCCCCACACCTCTCACTGTCTCAACCACACAGGTGACAGTCCTGACCCTCCACATCACCTCTCACTGTCTCAACCACACAGGTGATAGTCACTGTCTCAACCACACAGGTGACAGTCCTTACCCCCACGTCACCTCTCACTGTCTCAACCACACAGGTGACAGTCCTTACCCCCATGTCACCTGGGTATCCTCCTCCCTGTGGGTATCCTCCGCCCTGATAAGCATTGACAGACATACAGTATAAATATATGTGATGGTATTTGATGACACAGACACATGAACGTAACCAAGTGTGATACCAACTTACCCCCATTTGACCACCTGGGTATCCGCCAGCAGGATATCCTCCCTGTTAATGGTGGGAAACATATCAAATGTGTATGACATATGTGACACAACATTCATGAGGATATAACGATATGTACAGTCACCCCATAACATTCATGAGGATATAACGATATTTACAGTCACCCCATAACATTCATGAGAATATATCGATATTTACAGTCACCCCATAACATTCATGAGGATACATTGATATTTACAGTCACCCCATAACATTCATGAGGATATATAGCTATGTACAGTCACCCCATAACATTCATGAGGATATATAGCTATGTACAGTCACCCCACAGTATTCAGTGCTGAGCCCTCCAGTGGTCTTGTATGGATTAGTAGGTAGATCATGACACAATGCCAGGAGAGTGGGTTCAATACATATCAATATGGATACATACCGCCATGTTGCCTCCTCCCATTCCTCCTGTAGGATATCCACCTCCCATTCCTCCTGTAGGATATCCACCTCCCATTCCTCCTGTAGGATATCCACCTCCCATTCCTCCTCCTCCCTGAAAAATACACAGCTTATTCCAGCTACATCCTTTCTGCCATGTGTGTGTGTTTGTGTGTGTATGTGTTGTGTAACAAGTCCATACTCAACTCCCACTCCACCTAGGTATCTATTGCCTCCTACTTGAGTGCCGTTATGCAAAAGCACCAAACATTGAGCACTTAAGAAAAAAGCAATGATATTCATATTATACCTGTGGGTGGATGGGTGCCCTGCCCCTACACCCTGCCCCTATCCCCCTGCCCCTACCCCCCTGCCCCTATCCCCCTGCCCCTACACCCTGCCCCTACACCCTGCCCCTATCCCCTGCCCCTACCCCCTGCCCCTATCCCCCTGCCCCTACACCCTGCCCCTACCCCCTGCCCCTACACCCTGCCCCTACACCCTGCCCCTACCCCCTGCCCCTACACCCTGCCCCTATCCCCTGCCCCTACACCCTGCCCCTACACCCTGCCCCTATCCCCCTGCCCCTATCCCCCTGCCCCTACACCCTGCCCCTACACCCTGCCCCTATCCCCCTGCCCCTACACCCTGCCCCTACACCCTGCCCCTACACCCTGCCCCTATCCCCCTGCCCCTACACCCTGCCCCTACACCCTGCCCCTACACCCTGCCCCTATCCCCCTACACCCTGCCCCTATCCCCCTGCCCCTATCCCCCTGCCCCTACACCCTGCCCCTATCCCCCTGCCCCTACCCCCCTGCCCCTATCCCCCTGCCCCTACACCCTGCCCCTACACCCTGCCCCTATCCCCCTGCCCCTATCCCCCTGCCCCTACACCCTGCCCCTATCCCCCTGCCCCTATCCCCTGCCCCTATCCCCCTGCCCCTACACCCTGCCCCTACCCCCTGCCCCTACACCCTGCCCCTATCCCCCTGCCCCTATCCCCTGCCCCTATCCCCTGCCCCTACACCCTGCCCCTATCCCCTGCCCCTATCCCCTGCCCCTACACCCTGCCCCTATCCCCCTGCCCCTATCCCCCTGCCCCTACCCCCTGCCCCTACACCCTGCCCCTATCCCCTGCCCCTATCCCCCTGCCCCTACACCCTGCCCCTATCCCCTGCCCCTATCCCCCTGCCCCTACACCCTGCCCCTACACCCTGCCCCTATCCCCTGCCCCTACACCCTGCCCCTATCCCCCTGCCCCTACACCCTGCCCCTACACCCTGCCCCTATCCCCTGCCCCTATCCCCCTGCCCCTACACCCTGCCCCTATCCCCCTGCCCCTACACCCTGCCCCTACACCCTGCCCCTATCCCCCTGCCCCTATCCCCCTGCCCCTACACCCTGCCCCTACACCCTGCCCCTATCCCCCTGCCCCTACACCCTGCCCCTACACCCTGCCCCTATCCCCCTGCCCTACACCCTGCCCCTACACCCTGCCCCTACACCCTGCCCCTATCCCCCTACACCCTGCCCCTATCCCCCTGCCCCTATCCCCCTACACCCTGCCCCTATCCCCCTGCCCCTATCCCCTGCCCCTATCCCCCTACACCCTGCCCCTGTCCCCCTGCCCCTATCCCCCTACACCCTGCCCCTATCCCCCTACACCCTGCCCCTATCCCCTGCCCCTATCCCCCTACACCCTGCCCCTATCCCCTGCCCCTATCCCCCTACACCCTGCCCCTATCCCCTGCCCCTACACCCTGCCCCTATCCCCTGCCCCTACACCCTGCCCCTACACCCTGCCCCTATACCCTGCCCCTATCCCCTGCCCCTATCCCCCTGCCCCTATCCCCCTGCCCCTACCCCCTTCCCTACACCCTGCCCCTATCCCCCTGCCCCTACACCCTGCCCCTACACCCTGCCCCTACACCCTGCCCCTATCCCCCCTGCCCCTACACCCTGCCCCTATCCCCCTGCCCCTACACCCTGCCCCTACCCCCTGCCCCTATCCCCCTGCCCCTACACCCTGCCCCTACCCCCTGCCCCATACACCCTGCCCCTACACCCTGCCCCTACCCCCTGCCCCTACACCCTGCCCCTATCCCCTGCCCCTATCCCCCTGCCCCTACACCCTGCCCCTATCCCCCTGCCCCTATCCCCTGCCCCTACACCCTGCCCCTATCCCCCTGCCCCTATCCACCTGCCCCTACCCCCCTGCCCCTACACCCTGCCCCTATCCCCCTGCCCCTATCCCCCTGCCCCTACACCCTGCCCCTATCCCCCTGCCCCTATGCCCCTATCCCCCTGCCCCTATCCCCCTGCCCCTACACCCTGCCCCTATCCCCCTGCCCCTATCCCCTGCCCCTACACCCTGCCCCTATCCCCCTGCCCCTACACCCTGCCCCTACACCCTGCCCCTATCCCCCTGCCCCTATCCCCCTGCCCCTACACCCTGCCCCTATCCCCCTGCCCCTACACCCTGCCCCTATCCCCCTGCCCCTATCCCCTGCCCCTACACCCTGCCCCTACACCCTGCCCCTACACCCTGCCCCTACACCCTGCCCCTATCCCCTGCCCCTACACCCTGCCCCTATCCCCCTGCCCCTACACCCTGCCCCTACCCCCTGCCCCTACACCCTGCCCCTATCCCCTGCCCCTATCCCCTGCCCCTACACCCTGCCCCTATCCCCTGCCCCTATCCCCCTGCCCCTACACCCTGCCCCTATCCCCCTGCCCCTACACCCTGCCCTTATCCCCCTGCCCCTATCCCCCTGCCCCTACACCCTGCCCCTATCCCTACACCCTGCCCCTATCCCCTGCCCCTATCCCCCTGCCCCTACACCCTGCCCCTATCCCCTGCCCCTACACCCTGCCCCTACACACTGCCCCTATCCCCCTGCCCCTATCCCCCTGCCCCTACACCCTGCCCCTATCCCCTGCCCCTACACCCTGCCCCTACACCCTGCCCCTATCCCCCTGCCCCTATCCCCTGCCCCTACACCCTGCCCCTATCCCCTACACCCTGCCCCTATCCCCCTGCCCCTACACCCTGCCCCTACACCCTGCCCCTATCCCCCCTACACCCTGCCCCTATCCCCCTGCCCCTATCCCCCTACACCCTGCCCCTATCCCCTGCCCCTATCCCCTGCCCCTATCCCCCTAAACCCTGCCCCTATCCCCCTGCCCCTATCCCCTGCCCCTATCCCCCTACACCCTGCCCCTATCCCCCTACACCCTGCCCCTATCCCCCTGCCCCTATCCCCCTACACCCTGCCCCCTATCCCCCTGCCCTATCCCCCTACACCCTGCCCCTATCCCCCTACACCCTGCCCCTATCCCCCTGCCCCTATCCCCCTGCCCCTATCCCCCTACACCCTGCCCCTATCCCCCTGCCCCTATCCCCTGCCCCTATCCCCCTACACCCTGCCCCTATCCCCTGCCCCTATCCCCCTGCCCCTATCCCCCTACACCCTGCCCCTACACCCTGCCCCTACACCCTGCCCCTATCCCCTGCCCCTACACCCTGCCCCTACACCCTGCCCCTATCCCCCTGCCCCTACACCCTGCCCCTATCCCCTGCCCCTACACCCTGCCCCTATCCCCTGCCCCTACACCCTGCCCCTACACCCTGCCCCTATCCCCCTGCCCCTACACCCTGCCCCTATCACCCTGCCCCTACACCCTGCCCCTATCCCCTGCCCCTATCCCCCTGCCCCTACACCCTGCCCCTATCCCCTGCCCCTATCCCCCTGCCCCTACACCCTGCCACTAACCCCCTGCCCCTATCCCCCTGCCCCTACACCCTGCCCCTATCACCCTGCCCCTACACCCTGCCCCTATCCCCTGCCCCTACACCCTGCCCCTATCCCCCTGCCCCTATCCCCCTGCCCCTATCCCCCTGTCCCTACACCCTGCCCTACACCCTGCCCCTATCCCCCTGCCCCTACACCCTGCCCCTACACCCTGCCCCTATCACCCTGCCCCTACACCCTGCCCCTATCCCCTGCCCCTACACCCTGCCCCTATCACCCTGCCCCTACACCCTGCCCCTACACCCTGCCCCTACACCCTGCCCCTATCCCCCTGCCCCTATCCCCTGCCCCTACACCCTGCCCCTATCCCCTGCCCCTACACCCTGCCATTACCCCCTGCCCCTACCCCCTTCCCCTACCCCCTACCCTACCCCCTGCCCCTACCCCCTGCCCCTACCCCCTGCCCCTACCACTACACCCTGCCCCTACCACTACACCGTGCCCCTACACCCTACCCTACACCCTGCCCCTACCCCCCCTGCCCCTACCCCCTGCCCCTACCCCCTGCCCCTACACCCCTGCCCCAGCCTCACCCCGATGACGTTGATGGTCTGGATGGAAACGTCGCCCCCTATCTGCAGGGCGTTGACTCTCTCGACTGGAATACGATGCTTGAACATGTGAAAGTCTCGCCCGTTCACTGTCACCTACGACAGAAAAACACATCAGCTCATCTGACCATACACAACTGTGGTCTAACCCTAACCCAACTCAACAGGTCGTTGGGCCATGACAGGTGTCTTTTATACTGATAACAAGTTCAAACAGGTGCCATTAATACATTAATACAGGTAATGAGTGGAGGACAGAGGAGCCTCTCACAGGTCTGTGAGAGCCAGAAATCTTGCTTGTTTGTAGGTGACCAAATACTTATTTTCCACCATAATTTGCAAATAAATTCATAAAAAATCCTACAATGTGATTTTCTGGATTTTTCTTCTCATTTTGTCTGTCATAGTTGAAGTGTACCTATGATGAAAATTACAGGCCTCTCTCATCTTTTTAAGTGGGAGAACTTGCACAATTGGTGGCTGACTAAATACTTTTTTTGCCCCACTGTATATAGTATCTCTATATCTGACCTGGTAACCCTCCTGGTTAATGATGATAACCATCTCGAAGGCATCTCCCTTGCTAAAAGGCATGTGGTGGGTCTTCTCCTCTGAACCCCATTGCCCTTCCTGGCAGCTGTTGAACACCACCTTGTCCCATCCGTCGAAACGAGGGTTGAAGTGAAAGCCGATATCACTGCCCTCAAATTCACCACACTGCAGGTTAATGTTAAACCTAGAGGGGGTGTTAGAGAGGACATAGAATGAACAGATCGTACACAGGCAACACAGCTAACACTGGTAACACAGGCAACACAGCTAACACTGGTAACACAGCTAACACTGGTAACACAGGCAACTCAGCTAACACTGGTAACACAGGCAACACAGCTAACACTGGTAACACAGGCAACACAGCTAACACTGGTAACACAGGCAACACAGCTAACACTGGTAGCACAGCTAACACTGGTAACACAGGCAACACAGCTAACACTGGTAACACAGGCAACACTGGTAACACAGGCAACACAGCTAACACTGGTAACACAGCTAACACTGGTAACACAGCTAACACTGGTAACACAGGCAACACAGCTAACACTGGTAACACAGCTAACACTGGTAACACAGGTAACACAGGTAACACAGGCAACACAGAACACAGATAACACAGCTAACACTGGTAACACGGCTAACACTGGTAACACAGCTAACACTGGTAACACAGAACACAGATAACACAGCTAACACTGGTAACACGGCTAACACTGCTAACACTGGTAACACGGCTAACACTGCTAACACTGGTAACACGGCTAACACTGCTAACACAGGCAACACAGAACACAGATAACACAGCTAACACGACCCCATTATATACAACCCCGAGCCTTTAGGTGGAACGACCCCATTATATACCACCCCGAGCCTTTTGGTGGAACGACCCTATTAGATACCACCCCGAGCCTTTTGGTGGAACGACCCCATTATATACCACCCCGAGCCTTTTGGTGGAACGACCCCATTATTTACCACCCCAAGCCTTTTGGTGGAACGACCCCATTATATACCACCCCGAGCCTTTAGGTGGAATGACCCCATTATATACCACCCCGAGCCTTTAGGTGGAACGACCCCATTAGATACCACCCCTAGCCTTTTGGTGGAACGACCCCATTATATTCCACCCTGAGCCTTTTGGTGGAACGACCCCATTATATACCACCCCGAGTGTTTTAGTGGAACGACCCCATTATATACCACCCCGAGTGTTTTAGTGGAACGACCCCATTATTTACATTTACATTTAAGTCATTTAGCAGACGCTCTTATCCAGAGCGACTTACAAATGGTGCGTTCACCTTAAGACATCCAGTGGAACAGCCACTTTACAATAGTGCATCTAAATCTTTTAAGGGGGTGAGAAGGATTACTTTATCCTATCCTAGGTATTCCTGAAAGAGGTGGGGTTTCAGGTGTCTCCGGAAGGTGGTGATTGACTCCGCTGTCCTGGCGTCGTGAGGGAGTTTGTTCCACCATTGGGGGGCCAGAGCAGCGAACAGTTTTGACTGGGCTGCGCGGGAACTGTACTTCCTCAGTGGTAGGGAGGCGAGCAGGGTTCCACCTTTTGGTGGAACGACCCCATTATATACCACCCTGAGCCTTTTTAGTGGAACGACCCCATTATATACCACCCCAAGCCTTTTGGTGGAACGACCCCATTATATACCACCCCGAGCCTTTTGGTGGAACGACCCCATTATATACCACCCCGAGCCTTTAGGTGGAATGACCCCATTATATACCACCCCGAGCCTTTAGGTGGAACGACCCCATTAGATACCACCCCTAACCTTTTGGTGGAACGACCCCATTATATTCCACCCTGAGCCTTTTGGTGGAACGACCCCATTATATACCACCCCGAGTGTTTTAGTGGAACGACCCCATTATTTACATTTACATTTAAGTCATTTAGCAGACGCTCTTATCCAGAGCGACTTACAAATGGTGCGTTCACCTTAAGACATCCAGTGGAACAGCCACTTTACAATAGTGCATCTAAATCTTTTAAGGGGGGGTGAGAAGGATTACTTTATCCTATCCTAGGTATTCCTGAAAGAGGTGGGGTTTCAGGTGTCTCCGGAAGGTGGTGATTGACTCCCCTGTCCTGGCGTCGTGAGGGAGTTTGTTCCACCATTGGGGGGCCAGAGCAGCGAACAGTTTTGACTGGGCTGCGCGGGAACTGTACTTCCTCAGTGGTAGGGAGGCGAGCAGGGTTCCACCTTTTGGTGGAACGACCCCATTATATACCACCCCGAGCCTTTTGGTGGAACGATCCCATTATATTCCACCCCGAGCCTTTAGGTGGAACGAACCCATTATATACCACCCCGAGTCTTTAGGTGGAACGACCCCATTATATACCACCCCGAGCCTTTTGGTGGAATGACCCCATTATATACCACCCCGAGCCTTTTGGTGGAACGACCCCATTATAATCCACCCCGAGCCTTTAGGATGTCATAAGGTGAAAGCACCAATTTGTAAGTCGCTCTGGATAAGAGCGTCTGCTAAATGACTTAAATGTAATGTAATGTAAATTAACGAACCCATTATATACCACCCCAAGCCTTTTGGTGGAACGACCCCATTATATACCACCCTGAGCCTTTAGGTGGAACGACCCCATTATATACCACCCTGAGCCTTTAGGTGGAACGACCCCATTATATACCACCCAGAGCCTTTTGGTGGAACGACCCCATTATATACCACCCTGAGCCTTTTTAGTGGAACGACCCCATTATATACCACCCTGAGCCTTTTTAGTGGAACGACCCCATTATATACCACCCCAAGCCTTTTGGTGGAACGACCCCATTATATACCACCCTGAGCCTTTTTAGTGGAACGACCCCATTATATACCACCCCGAGCCTTTTTAGTGGAAAAAACCCATTATATACCACCCTGAGCCTTTTTAGTGGAACGACCCCATTATATACCACCCTGAGCGTTTTTAGTGGAACGACCCCATTATATACCACCCTGAGCCTTTTGGTGGAACGACCCCATTATATACCACCCTGAGCCTTTTTTGTGGAACGACCCCATTATATACCACCCCGAACCTTTAGGTGGAACCACCCCATTATATCCACCCTGAGCCTTTAGGTGGAACGACCCCATTATATACCACCCCGAGCCTTTTGGTGGAACGATCCCATTATATACCACCCCGAGCCTTTAGGTAGAACGACCCCATTATATACCACCCCGAGCCTTTAGGTGGAACAACCCCATTATATACCACCCCGAGCCTTTTGGTGGAACGACCCCATTATATTCCACCCCGAGCCTTTAGGTGGAACGAACCCATTATATACCACCCCGAGTCTTTAGGTGGAACGACCCCATTATATACCACCCCAAGCCTTTTGGTGGAACGACCCCATTATATACCACCCTGAGCCTTTTTAGTGGAACGACCCCATTATATACCACCCCAAGCCTTTTGGTGGAACGACCCCATTATATACCACCCCAAGCCTTTAGGTGGAACGACCCCATTATATACCACCCCGAGCCTTTTGGTGGAACGACCCCATTATATTCCACCCCGAGCCTTTAGGTGGAACGAACCCATTATATACCACCCCGAGTCTTTAGGTGGAACGACCCCATTATATACCACCCCAAGCCTTTTGGTGGAACGACCCCATTATATACCACCCTGAGCCTTTTTAGTGGAACGACCCCATTATATACCACCCCTAGCCTTTTGGTGGAACGACCCCATTATATACCACCCCAAGCCTTTAGGTGGAACGACCCCATTATATACCACCCCGAGCCTTTTGGTGGAACGACCCCATTATAATCCACCCCGAGCCTTTAGGATGTCATAAGGTGAAAGCACCAATTTGTAAGTCGCTCTGGATAAGAGCGTCTGCTAAATGACTTAAATGTAATGTAATGTAAATGAACGAACCCATTATATACCACCCCAAGCCTTTTGGTGGAACGACCCCATTATATACCACCCCGAGCCTTTAGGTGGAACGACCCCATTATATACCACCCTGAGCCTTTAGGTGGAACGACCCCATTATATACCACCCTGAGCCTTTTTAGTGGAACGACCCCATTATATACCACCCCGAGCCTTTTTAGTGGAACGAACCCATTATATACCACCCTGAGCCTTTTTAGTGGAACGACCCCATTATATAACACCCTGAGCGTTTTTAGTGGAACGACCCCATTATATACCACCCTGAGCCTTTTGGTGGAACGACCCCATTATATACCACCCTGAGCCTTTTTTGTGGAACGACCCCATTATATACCACCCCGAACCTTTAGGTGGAACCACCCCATTATATCCACCCTGAGCCTTTAGGTGGAACGACCCCATTATATACCACCCCGAGTCTTTAGGTGGAACGACCCATTATATACCACCCTGAGCCTTTTGGTGTAACGACCCCATTATATACCACCCCAAGCTTTTTGGTAGAACGACCCCATTATATACCACCCTGAGCCTTTAGGTGGAACGACCCCATTATATACCACCCCGAGCCTTTTGGTAGAACGACCCCATTATATACCACCCTGAGCCTTTAGGTGGAACGACCCCATTATATACCACCCCGAGCCTTTTGGTGGAACAACCCCATTATATACCACCCCGAGCCTTTAGGTGGAACGACCCCATTATATACCACCCTGAGCCTTTAGATGGAACGACCCCATTATGTACCACCCCGAGTCTTTTAGTGGAACGACCCCATTATATACCACCCCGAGTCTTTTAGTGGAACGACCCCATTATATACCACCCCGAGCCTTTAGGTGGAACGACCCCATTATATACCACCGCAAGTCTTTTAGTGGAACGACCCCATTATGTACCACCCCGAGTCTTTTAGTGGAACGACCCCATTATATACCACCCCGAGTCTTTTAGTGGAACGACCCCATTATATACCACCCCGAGCCTTTTGGTGGAACGACCCCATTATATACCACCCCGAGCCTTTAGGTGGAACGACCCCATTATATACCACCCCAAGCCTTTAGGTGGAAGGACCCCATTATATACCACCCCAAGTCTTTTAGTGGAACGACCCCATTATGTGCCACCCCGAGTAATTTTAGTGGAACGACCCCATTATATACCACCCCGAGTCTTTTAGTGGAACGACCCCATTATATACCACCCCGAGCCTTTTGGTGGAACGACCCCATTATATACCACCCCGAGCCTTTAGGTGGAACGACCCCATTATATACCACCCCGAGCCTTTTGGTGGAACGACCCCATTATATACCACCCCGAGCCTTTAGGTGGAACGACCCCATTATATACCACCCCGAGCCTTTAGGTGGAACGACCCCATTATATACCACCCCGAGCCTTTAGGTGGAACGACCCCATTATATACCACCCCGAGCCTTTAGGTGGAACGACCCCATTATATACCACCCCGAGCCTTATGGAGGTCACATTGTGCTTCTTAGAGAAAACAACAACTGTTCCAACTGATATGACCGACTGTGGTCTGAAAGGCAAGTCAAATACACAGAGGACGAGGAGGTGGGAGCTTCTGATAAACGTGTGTGTGTTCCTTTGCCTTGCCCTCTCTCTCTCTCTGATAGCACAAGGATAAACTTCCTTATTCTAACAGGTTCAGCAGGCTGAGGCAGAGAATGTTCTTTCAACATACATTAGTCATTATAACTTGATATACTGCAGCATATGGTCATCATAAACGAAACTACGTCCACACTGAACAAAAAAATGATACACGTAATAATTTCAACGATTTTACTGAGTTACAGTTTATGTAAAGAAAGCAGTCAATTGAAATAAATTGACATTAAATTAAATAAATTAGTTGAATTCATTAGGCCCTAATTTATGGATTTCACATGACTGGGAATACAGATATACATCTGTTGGTCACAGACACCTTAAAAAGCAAAGTCGGTTACCAGTCAGTTTCTGGTGTGGATCAGAATACCAGTCAGTTTCTGGTGTGGATCAGAATACCAGTCAGTTTCTGGTGTGGATCAGAATACCAGTCAGTTTCTGGTGTGGATCAGAATACCAGTCAGTTTCTGGTGTGGATCAGAATACCAGTCAGTCTCTGGTGTGACCACCATTTGCCTCGTGCAGCGTGACACATCTCCTGTGCATTAAGTTGATCAGGCTGTTGATTGTGTTCTGTGGCATGTTGTCCCACTCCTCTTCAACGGCTGTGAGAAGTTGTTGGATATTAGCGGGAACTGGAACACGCTGTCGTTAACGTCGATCCAGAGCATCCCAAACATGCTCAACGAGCGACATGTCTGGTGAGTATGCAGGCCATGGAAGAACTGAGACATTTTCAGCTTCCAGGAATTGAGTACAGAACCTTGCGACATGGAGCCGTGCAATATCATGCTGAAACATGAAGTGATAGCGGCAGATGAATGGCACAACACAATTTACAGGTGTGTCAAGGATATATAAATACCTGTGATCAACTGACACCGGTCTGTCAAGGCTATATAATTACCTGTGGTCATGTGACACAGGTGTGTCAAGGCTATATAATTACCTGTGGTCATGTGACACAGGTGTGTCAAGGCTATATAATTACCTGTGGTCATGTGACACAGGTGTGTCAAGGCTATATGATTACCTGTGATCTTGTGACACAGGTGTGTCAGGGCTATATGATTACCTGTGATCTTGTGACACAGGTGTGTCAGGGCTATACGATTACCTGTGATCATGTGACACAGGTGTGTCAAGGCTATATAATACCCTGTGATCATGTGACACAGGTGTGTCAGGGCTATATGATTACCTGTGATCTTGTGACACAGGTGTGTCAAGGCTATATAATACCCTGTGATCATGTGACACAGGTGTGTCAGGGCTATAATAATACCCTGTGATCATGTGACACAGGTGTGTCAAGGCTATATAATACCCTGTGATCATGTGACACAGGTGTGTCAGGGCTATATAATACCCTGTGATCATGTGACACAGGTGTGTCAAGGCTATATAATACCCTGTGATCATGTGACACAGGTGTGTCAAGGCTATATAATACCCTGTGATCATGTGACACAGGTGTGTCAAGGCTATATGATGATCTGTGATCATGTGACACAGGTGTGTCAAGGCTATATGATGATCTGTGATCATGTGACACAGGTGTGTCAAGGCTATATGATGATCTGCGATCTTGTGACACAGGTGTGTCAGGGCTATATAATACCCTGTGATCTTGTGACACAGGTGTGTCAAGGCTATATAATACCCTGTGATCATGTGACACAGGTGTGTCAAGGCTATATGATGATCTGTGATCATGTGACACAGGTGTGTCAGGGCTATATAATACCCTGTGATCATGTGACACAGGTGTGTCAGGGCTATATAATACCCTGTGATCATGTGACACAGGTGTGTCAAGGCTATATAATACCCTGTGATCATGTGACACAGGTGTGTCAGGGCTATATAATACCCTGTGATCATGTGACACAGGTGTGTCAGGGCTATATAATTACCTGTGATCTTGTGACACAGGTGTGTCAAGGCTATATAATACCCTGTGATCATGTGACACAGGTGTGTCAAGGCTATATAATACCCTGTGATCATGTGACACAGGTGTGTCAGGGCTATATAATTACCTGTGATCTTGTGACACAGGTGTGTCAAGGCTATATAATACCCTGCGATCATGTGACACAGGTGTGTCAAGGCTATATGATGATCTGTGATCATGTGACACAGGTGTGTCAAGGCTATATAATACCCTGAGATCTTGTGACACAGGTGTGTCAAGGCTATATAATACCCTGTGATCATGTGACACAGGTGTGTCAAGGCTATATGATGATCTGTGATCATGTGACACAGGTGTGTCAAGGCTATATGATGATCTGTGATCATGTGACACAGGTGTGTCAAGGCTATATGATGATCTGCGATCTTGTGACACAGGTGTGTCAAGGCTATATGATGATCTGTGATCTTGTGACACAGGTGTGTCAAGGCTATATAATACCCTGTGATCATGTGACACAGGTGTGTCAAGGCTATATGATGATCTGTGATCATGTGACACAGGTGTGTCAAGGCTATATGATGATCTGCGATCTTGTGACACAGGTGTGTCAGGGCTATATAATACCCTGTGATCTTGTGACACAGGTGTGTCAAGGCTATATAATACCCTGTGATCATGTGACACAGGTGTGTCAAGGCTATATGATGATCTGTGATCATGTGACACAGGTGTGTCAGGGCTATATAATACCCTGTGATCATGTGACACAGGTGTGTCAAGGCTATATGATGATCTGCGATCTTGTGACACAGGTGTGTCAGGGCTATATAATACCCTGTGATCTTGTGACACAGGTGTGTCAAGGCTATATAATACCCTGTGATCATGTGACACAGGTGTGTCAAGGCTATATGATGATCTGTGATCATGTGACACAGGTGTGTCAGGGCTATATAATACCCTGTGATCATGTGACACAGGTGTGTCAAGGCTATATGATGATCTGTGATCATGTGACACAGGTGTGTCAGGGCTATATAATACCCTGTGATCTTGTGACACAGGTGTGTCAAGGCTATATAATACCCTGTGATCTTGTGACACAGGTGTGTCAAGGCTATATAATACCCTGTGATCATGTGACACAGGTGTGTCAAGGCTATATGATGATCTGTGATCATGTGACACAGGTGTGTCAAGGCTATATAATACCCTGTGATCTTGTGACACAGGTGTGTCAAAGCTATATAATTACCTGTGATCATGTGACACAGGTGTGTCAAAGCTATATAAGTACCTGTGATTACCTGACACAGGTTGGTCAAGGCTATATAATTACCTGTGATCATGTGACATAGGTGTGTCAGGGCTATATAATTACCTGTGATCATGTGACACAGGTGTGTCAGGGCTATAAGATTACCTGTGATTACCTGACACAGGTTGGTCAAGGCTATATGATTGTTTCTCCATCACATTTGCATCCGACACCCTAATGAAGTCGTTAGCTGGTATGATCTCGAGCATTTTATTTGTGACTTAGCCCACACATTAAAATATCTTTAACTTTCAACCCCACATGAAGTGCCTGGACTTGGATTTCGCCATCAGCACCTATTAGTGGTCAGTGTGTGTGGAATATTCCTCTCCAAGATCACCTGGTTGTTTTGGAATCCTCAACCCACCAGGCATTGATTCCATACTAGGTCTTTTTTATGTCATTCATAAAATACAAAAATTTCATATAAAACAATAAGTCCAAGACCAATATAATTTAGCACATCGTCGTTGATACAAATGAAGAATGTGTAAATGTTGTTGTCGCCCAAAAGTTACAGTCTGATAACGTGTAGCACCTATTAGCACCTATTAGCACCTATTAGCACCTATTAGCACCTACAGTCTGATAACGTGTAGCACCTATTAGCACCTATTAGCACCTATTAGTCTGATAACGTGTAGCACCTATTAGCACCTATTAGCACCTATTAGCACCTATTAGCACGTATTAGCACGTACAGTCTGATAACGTGTAGCACCTATTAGCACCTATTAGCACCTATTAGCACCTATTAGCACCTATTAGCACGTACAGTCTGATAACGTGTAGCACCTATTAGCACCTATTAGCACCTATTAGCACCTATTAGCACGTACAGTCTGATAACGTGTAGCACCTATTAGCACCTATTAGCACCTATTAGTCTGATAACGTGTAGCACCTATTAGCACCTATTAGCACCTATTAGCACCTACAGTCTGAGAATGTGTAGCACCTATTAGCACCTATTAGTATTAGCACCTACAGTCTGATAACGTGTAGCACCTATTAGCACCTATTAGCACCTACAGTCTGCTAACGTGTAGCACCTATTAGCACCTATTAGCACCTACAGTCTGATAACGTGTAGCACCTATTAGCACCTACAGTCTGATAACGTTTAGCACCTATTAGCACCTACAGTCTGATAACGTGTAGCACCTATTAGCACCTATTAGCACCTATTAGCACCTACAGTCTGATAACGTGTAGCACCTATTAGCACCTATTAGCACCTATTAGCACCTACAGTCTGATCATGTGTAGCACCTATTAGCACCTATTAGCACCTACAGTCTGATAACGTGTAGCACCTATTAGCACCTACAGTCTGATAACGTGTAGCATACCTCCAATCCTCAGAGGCTGTGTGTTTCTCACCTGGTGATCTCGTGAGGGATGACTCCCTGGATGTAAACAGACATCCCTGATCTCAGCCCGCCGTAGATCGGCCCCACATAGGGGATACTCTGCACACAACACACAGTAATAATCGTTAAACAAATATACACAAGTAGAGATGCAAGGCACTCTGGGAAATAATAACCATTTAAAAACTATACACAAGTAGAGATGCAAGGCACTCTGGGAAATAATAACCATTTAACAACTATACACAATTATAGATGCAAGGCACTCTGGGAAATAATAACCATTTAACAACTATACACAATTATAGATGCAAGGCACTCTGGGAAATAATAACCATTTAACAACTATACACAAGTAGAGATGCAAGGCACTCTGGGAAATAATAACCGTTTAACAACTATACACAATTATAGATGCAAGGCACTCTGGGAAATAATAACCATTTAACAACTATACACAATTATAGATGCAAGGCACTCTGGGAAATAATAACCATTTAACAACTATACACAAGTAGAGATGCAAGGCACTCTGGGAAATAATAACCATTTAACAACTATACACAAGTAGAGATGCAAGGCAGTCTGGGAAATAATAACCATTTAACAACTATACACAATTATAGATGCAAGGCACTCTGGGAAATAATAACTGTTTTACAACTATACACAAGTAGAGATGCAAGGCACTCTGGGAAATAATAACCATTTAACAACTATACACAATTATAGATGCAAGGCAGTCTGGGAAATAATAACTGTTCTACAACTATACACAAGTAGAGATGCAAGGCAGTCTGGGAACTTTTTTAAGTAGGTAGAGTAAAAGTTTGAGAAGGAAGTAAATGAAGATTGTAGGTACATAGAGACAGCCAATGGCTGGGCTTCAGTTAATTCAGAAAGATAATTGAAATTGGAATTTCAGTGTACCTCCTGAATTGACTGGAATTGAAATTGAATTGATCCCAACCCTGAAGAACGGTAGATCCAGACAATATCTATGATATCTGTATACACTAGACAAGGAGACGTGCTACTCACAGGGTTGTAGACGGGCTGATAGCCAGGTGGCGCAACGAACATGATGGCTGTCGCTCAGAGATCCACAGACGGACGGAGAGACGGAGGAGAGGCGAGTCAGAGAGAGCAGGAAACGGTCGCTGCTGGACGGCTGGTCTTATAGAGACTTAGAACCATGGGAGGGGCGAGGAGCCAGGGGAGAGTCAGGCCAGAGAAGGGCCAGATTAGGGTAGGGCCAGTTAGGGCAGGCTACTTGACTAATGATGTTGGCCAGGAACCAGAAACCAGGCTAAGTGTTATCAGTTTCACATTGTTTTCCCAACCTTATCACAGGACAGGAGGAGTGGTCCAGTCGGACAAAAGATGGTGTGTGTGTGTAAGGTGAACGGTGTGTGTGTGTGTGTGTGTGTGTGTGTGTGTAAGGTGAACGGTGTGTGTGTGTGTGTGTGTGTGTAAGGTGAACGGTGTGTGTGTGTGTGTGTGTGTGTGTGTGTGTGTGTGTGTGTGTGTGTAAGGTGAACGGTGTGTGTGTGTGTGTGTGTGTGTGTGTGTGTGTGTAAGGTGAACGGTGTGTGTGTGTGTGTGTGTGTGTGTGTGTGTGTGTGTGTGTGTGTGTGTGTGTGTGTGTGTGTGTGTGTGTGTGTGTGTGTGTAAGGTGAACGGTGTGTGTGTGTGTGTGTGTGTGTGTGTGTGTAAGGTGAACGGTGTGTGTGTGTGTGTGTGTGTGTGTGTGTGTGTGTGTGTGTGTGTGTGTGTGTGTAAGGTGAACGGTGTGTGTGTGTTTGTGTGTGTGTAAGGTGAACGGTGTGTGTGTGTGTGTGTGTGTGTGTGTGTGTGTGTGTGTGTGTGTGTGTGTGTTAACAAACTGTGTACACACATTTGAATGATAGTACATGGTAGATAAGAGACGGTTGTGTACCAAAGGAGTTGTTTGCTTTCTGTAGACAGTCTGGTCGACAACAGTATGGAGGTCTATACCAGTCTGGTCGACAACAGTCGGGTGGTCTACTTCAGTTTGGTCTACAACAGTATGGAGGTCTATACCAGTCTGGTCGACAACAGTCTGGTCGACAACAGTATGGAGGTTTACATCAGTCTGGGGGTCTACAACAGTATGGAGGTCTATACCAGTCTGATCTACAACAGTCGGGAGGTCTATACCAGTCTGGAGGTCTATACCAGTCTGGTCTACATCAGTTTGGTCTACAACAGTCTGGTCTACAACAGTCTGGTCTACAACAGTATGGAGGTCTACATCAGTCTGGTCTACAACAGTCTGGTCTACAACAGTCTGGTCTACAACAGTCTGCTGTACAACAGTATGGAGGTCTACAACAGTCTGGTCTACAACAGTATGGTCTACAACAGTCTGGTCTACAACAGTATGGAGGTCTACAACAGTTTGGTCTACATCAGTCTGGTCTACAACAGTATGGAGGTCTACAACAGTTTGGTCTACATCAGTCTGGTCTACAACAGTCTGGTCTACATCAGTCTGGCCTACATCAGTTAGGTCTACATCAGTCTGGTCTACAACAGTATGGAGGTCTACATCAGTTAGGTCTACATCAGTCTGGTCTACAACAGTATGGAGGTCTACATCAGTTTGGTCTACATCAGTCTGGTCGACAACAGTTTGGTCTACATCAGTCTGGTCGACAACAGTCGGGAGGTCTACAACAGTATGGAGGTCTACATCAGTTAGGTCTACATCAGTCTGGTCGACAACAGTCGGGAGGTCTACAACAGTTTGGTCTACATCAGTCTGGTCGACAACAGTTTGGTCTACATCAGTCTGGTCAACAACAGTCGGGAGGTCTACAACAGTATGGAGGTCTACATCATTCTGGTCGACAACAGTCGGGAGGTCTACAACAGTTTGGTCTACATCAGTCTGGTCGACAACAGTTTGGTCTACATCAGTCTGGTCGACAACAGTATGGAGGTCTACATCATTCTGGTCGACAACAGTATGGAGGTCTACATCATTCTGGTGTACAACAGTATGGAGGTCTACATCAGTTTGGTCTACAACAGTCGGGAGGTCTACATCATTCTGGTCGACAACAGTATGGAGGTCTACATCAGTTTGGTCTACATCAGTCTGGTCGACAACAGTCGGGAGGTCTACATCATTCTGGTGTACAACAGTATGGAGGTCTACATCATTCTGGTCTACAACAGTATGGTCTAAAACAGTCTGGTCTACAACAGTCTGGAGGTCTACAACAGTCTGGTCTACAACAGTATGGTCTACAACAGTCTGGAGGTCTATACCAGTCTGGTCTACAACAGTCTGGTCTACATCAGTCTGGTCGACAACAGTATGGAGGTCTACAACAGTCTGGTCTACAACAGTATGGTCTACAACAGTCTGGAGGTCTATACCAGTCTGGTCTACAACAGTCTGGTCGACAACAGTCAGGAGGTCTATATCAGTCTGGTGTACAACAGTCTGCTGTACAACAGTATGGAGGTCTACATCAGTTTGGTCTACCTCAGTTTGGTCTACAACAATCTGGTCTACAACAGTCTGCTGTACAACAGTATGGATGTCTACATCAGTTTGGTCTACATCAGTTTGGTCTACAACAGTTTGGTCTACATCAGTTTGGTCTACACCAGTTTGGTCTACACCAGTCTAGTCTACATCAGTCTGGTCTACAACAGTTTGGTCTACAACAGTCTGGTCTACAACAGTTTGGTCTACAACAGTTTGGTCTACAACAGTTTGGTCTACAACAGTCTAGTCTACAACTGTCACGCCCTGACCTTAGTTAGCGGAACGGAACGGCGATACAGCGAAGATATGAAGGTACACAACTAGCACGGAAGCCAGAGGGGCAGCCCCAAGATTTTTAGGGGGGGCACACAAGGAGATTGGCTGAGTCAGGTAGGACACCTGAGCCAACTTACCGTGGGGAGCGTGTAACTGGTCAGGCACCGTGTTATGCAGAGATGCGCACGGTGTCTCCAGTTCGCATTCATAGCCTGGTGTGCTCTATTCCAGCTCCTCGCATTTGCCAGGTTAGAATGAGCATCCAGCCAGGACGTATTGAGCCAGCTCTATGTTCTAGATCTCCAACGCGTCTTCACGGTCCAGTGTATCCTGTTCCTCCTCCCCGCACTCACCCTGAGGTGCGTGTCCCCAGCCCGGTACCACCAGTGCCGACACCACCAGTGCCGGCACCACGCACCAGGCCTATAGTGCGCCTCGGCAGTCCAGAGCGTCCGTCGACAGTACCCAGTCCAGAGCGTCCGTCGACAGTACCCAGTCCAGAGCGTCCGGCGACAGTACCCAGTCTAGAGCGTCCGGTGACAGTACCCAGTCCAGAGTGTCTGGCGACAGTACCCAGTCCAGAGCGTCCGGCAACAGTACCCAGTCCAGAATGTCCGGTGACAGTACCCAGTCCAGAGCGTCCGGTGACAGTACCCAGTCCAGAATGTCCGGTGACAGTACCCAGTCCAGAGCGTCCGGTGACAGTACCCAGTCCAGAGCGTCCGGTGACAGTACCCAGTCCAGAGCGTCCGGCTACAGTACCCAGTCCAGAGCGTCCGGTGACAGTACCCAGTCCAGAGCGTCCGGTGACAGTACCCAGTCCAGAATGTCCGGTGACAGTACCCAGTCCAGAGCGTCCGGTGACAGTACCCAGTCCAGAGCGTCCGGCAGTACCCAGTAGAATGTCCCAGTCCAGAGCGTGACCGGTGACAGTACCCAGTCCAGAGCGTCCGGTGACAGTACCCAGTCCAGAGCGTCCGGTGACAGTACCCAGTCCAGAGCGTCAGGCTACAGTACCCAGTCCAGAGCGTCCGGTGACAGTACCCAGTCCAGACCGTACGGCAACAGTACCCAGTCCAGAGCGTCCGGCGACAGTACCCAGTCCAGAGTGTCCGGCTACAGTACCCAGTCGAGAGTGTCCGGCTACAGTACCCAGTCCAGAGTGTCCGGCTACAGTACCCAGTCCAGAGCGTCAGGCGACAGTACCCAGTCCAGAGCGTCCGGTGACAGTACCGAGTCCAGAATGTCCGGTGACAGTACCCAGTCCAGAGCGTCCGGCGACAGTACCCAGTCCAGAGCTTCTGGCGACAGTACCCAGTCTAGAGCTTCTGACGACAGTTCACAGACCGGAACCTCCAACGACGGTCCCCAGTCCAGAACATCCGGAGATGATCCACGCAGCGAGGGTACCCAGCCCAGGGCCTATGGGTTCCGCAGTCCAGAGCATCCGACGATGATCCACGGGTCAGTGATACAAGAGCGGACTCAGTGTAAAGTAGGGGGGGATGGCGTCCAGAACCAGAGCCGCCACAGAAGTTAAATGCCCACCCAGACCCTCCCATATAGGTTTAGGTTTGCACCTTTTGGGAGGGGGGGGGGGGGTACTGTCACGCCCTGACCTTAGTTATCTTTGTTTTCTTTATTATTTTGGTTAGGTCAGGGTGTGACGAGGGTGGTAAGTGTGTTTTTTTCGTCGTGTGTTTTTTCGTTCTGTCTAAGGTTTTTTGATTTGGTTTGTCTAGGTAAATGTAAGTCTATGGTAGCCTGAATTGGTTCCCAATCAGAGACAGCTGTTTATCGATGTCTCTGATTGGGGATCCTATTTAGGTAGCCATTTTCCATGTTGGTTTTGTGGGTTATTGTTTATGTGTAGTTGCCTGTGTCAGCACTAGTGTTTATAGCTTCACGGTCGTTTTGTTAGTTTGTTTAGTGTTCTTCGTGTAAATGAAGAATAATGTATTCTAATCACGCTGCGCCTTGGTCTCCTCGCTACGACGAACGTGAAAACAATAGTCTGGAGGTCTACAACAGTCTGGAGGTCTTCAACAGTCTGGAGGTCTACAACAGTTCGAAGGTCTACAACAGTCTGGAGGTCTACAACAGTCTGGTTTACAACAGTCTGGTTTGCAATAGTCTGGAGGTCTACACCAGTCTGGAGGCCTACACCAGTCTGGAGGTCTACACCAGTCTGGAGGTCTACAACAGTCTGGAGGTCTACACCAGTCTGGAGGTCTACACCAGTCTCTGGAGGTCTACACCAGTCTGGAGGTCTACAACAGTCTGGAGGTCTACAACAGTCTGGAGGTCTACAACAGTCTGGAGGCCTACACCAGTCTGGAGGCCTACACCAGAGGTCTATATTAAGGCAATGACACAACCTCCTGCTATCACGTCAATGGGATCAGAGCTGCTATGGAGATGTCAGACTTCCTGCAGTATTGATCGTGGGCTATAACGATACTGTACGTGTCCTGTGTTAGTGGAACATGGGTGTGTCCAGTGACGTTTTATGAGTTGTTGTAATTGTTTCATCATGTAATTGTGTTATTTAATGAAGATAAACCTCTGCCAAAACAGCAGTGGTGGAATAACAGGGATGGACTGAGCCTCGTGTTAGCAAATACTCAACCCTGACACTTATAGTGGAATAGGAACCCCATGAAGTGTTGCCAATGCCTCATGGTCAGGGTTGGCGTCAATTCAGAATGGAAACCCCAATTCCAATTCCTCATTTTCTTCATTGAAAAACATTGAAGAGAATTGAAATGTGAATTTCAGTGTACTTCCTGAATTGAAATGGAATTGACCTCAATCCTGCTCTAGGTTGGGATTTACTTTTGCGTCAGATAGTTGACAAGAAGTTTAAAAAAAACTCATAAGTATCTCCCCTTCCTTTATCTTCTCTGTCTCATCTGCGTTGAGCTAGAAGGAGAACCTGCACTATAACCTCGTTAGACGGGTGGGGGAGGAAGGGCTGATGTTAGCCATTAGAATCATGAATGGAATAACAGATTAATGATTGATAATAGTTAATCATTAATATAACCTAAACATAGGTCTCCCTTCTTAAAGAGAACACACCCCTGATACACACACAACTCACACAACACACGCACGCACAAAACGAGGAAGGATTTGCCAATTCATCTTAAAATAATCTGTTCGATTTATTAATCTTGTATTGAAACACAGGATTCAGTCAGGTCAACATTCTAATAGTCAACAGATCAACAGGTCAACATTCCAATGGTCAACAGGTCAACATTCCAATAGTCAACAGGCCAACATTCCAATGGTCAACAGGCCAACATTCGAATAGTCAACAGGTCAACAGGTCAACATTCCAATAGTCAACAGGCCAACATTCTAATAGTCAACAGATCAACAGGTCAACATTCCAATGGTCAACAGGTCAACATTCTAATAGTCAACAGGTCAACATTCCAATGGTCAACAGGTCAACATTCCAATAGTCAACAGGTCAACATTCCAATGGTCAACAAGTCAACATTCCAATGGTCAACATTCTAATAGTCAACAGGTCAACATTCTAATAGTCAACAGGTCAACAGGTCAACATTCTAATAGTCAACAGGTCAACAGGTCAACATTCTAATAGTCAACAGGTCAACATTCTAATAGACAACAGGTCAACATTTCAATAGTCAACGAGTCAACATTCTAATAGTCAACAGGTCAACAGGTCAACATTCTAATAGTCAACGAGTCAACATTCTAATAGTCAACAGGTCAACAGGTCAACATTCTAATAGTCAACAGGTCAACACTCTAATAGTCAACGAGTCAACATTCTAATAGTCAACAGGTCAACACTCTAATAGTCAACGAGTCAACATTCTAATAGTCAACAGGTCAACAGGTCAACATTCTAATAGTCAACAGGTCAACACTCTAATAGTCAACGAGTCAACATTCTAATAGTCAACAGGTCAACATTTCAATAGTCAACAGGTCAACATTATAATAGTCCTAATAGTCAATAGGAGTCAACAGGTCAACACTCTTATAGTCAATAGGAGTCAACAGGTCAACACTCTTATAGTCAACAGGAGTCAACAGGTCAACACTCTTATAGTCAATAGGAGTCAACAGGTCAACACTCTTATAGTCAATAGGAGTCAACAGGTCAACACTCTTATAGTCAATAGGAGTCAACAGGATCAACACTCTTATAGTCAACAGGAGTCAACAGGTCAACACTCTTATAGTCAATAGGAGTCAACAGGTCAACACTCTTATAGTCAACAGGTCAACACTCTTATAGTCAATAGGAGTCAACAGGATCAACACTCTTATAGTCAACAGGAGTCAACAGGTCAACACTCGTATAGTCAATAGGAGTCAACAGGTCAACACTCTTATAGTCAATAGGAGTCAACAGGTCAACACTCTTATAGTCAACAGGTCAACACTCTTATAGTCAACAGGTCAACACTCTTATAGTCAACAGGTCAACACTCTTATAGTCAACAGGTCAACACTCTTATAGTCAACAGGTCAACACTCTTATAGTCAACAGGTCAACACTCTTAGAGTCAACAGGTCAACACTCTTATAGTCAACAGGTCAACACTCTTATAGTCAACAGGTCAACACTCTTATAGTCAACAGGTCAACACTCTTATAGTCAACAGGTCAACACTCTTATAGTCAACAGGTCAACACTCTTATAGTCAACAGGTCAACACTCTTACAGTCAACAGGTCAACACTCTTATAGTCAACAGGTCAACACTCTTAGAGTCAACAGGTCAACACTCTTAGAGTCAACAGGTCAACACTCTTATAGTCAACAGGTCAACACTCTTATAGTCAACAGGTCAACACTCTTAGAGTCAACAGGTCAACACTCTTATAGTCAACAGGTCAACACTCTTAGAGTCAACAGGTCAACACTCTTATAGTCAACAGGTCAACACTCTTAGAGTCAACAGGTCAACACTCTTAGAGTCAACAGGTCAACACTCTTATAGTCAACAGGTCAACACTCTTAGAGTCAACGGGTCAACACTCTTATAGTCAACAGGTCAACACTCTTATAGTCAACAGGTGATCTCAGTACTAATACATCATCACAGCCCTCCGTGGATAACCACACATACAGGTATACACCAGCGTGTGAATTACACACACACACACCACTGTGGTAACACACTCCAGGAGTCACATCTCCTCCTAACACAGTACAAGTTAGTCAGGACATTACTCAACATGGAGAGAGTGTGTATGAGTTAGCCTGTGTGTGTGAGACGGTGTGTAATGTTTCTGTCTGGTTTCTTATTCTAGACCAGTCTGACATCACACGTGAGGTTTTACTTCCAGAGAAAAATTAAATAATATGCACATATCCCCCCCAAAACAAAATAACCATGATATTCTAACCTGCCAGAAGAAAAAACACAAAAGCTTTTCGGTTATCTTCATCTCCGTTCAGTTATCTTCTGACTGGCTACAGTGTTCATCTCCGTTCAGTTATCTTCTGACTGGCTACAGTGTTCATCTCCGTTCAGTTATCTTCTGACTGGCTACAGTGTTCATCTCCGTTCAGTTATCTTCTGACTGGCTACAGTGTTCATCTCCGTTCAGTTATCTTCTGACTGGCTACAGTGTTCATCTCCGTTCAGTTATCTTCTGACTGGCTACTGTGTTCATCTCCGTTCAGTTATCTTCTGACTGGCTACTGTGTTCATCTCCGTTCAGTTATCTTCTGACTGGCTACAGTGTTCATCTCCGTTCAGTTATCTTCTGACTGGCTACAGTGTTCGTCTCCGTTTTAAACCTTATTTATTCATCATAACAGGTAGAGTATCACATTATTCACCGTGAACAAAGTAGTGGACTTAAATAAAACAATACATTTATGTTATTTATTTGATGTTAACGTCATTTGTTAGTCCGGCACTTCTGAGTAGCGCTGTCCTTATCACACTACGGCCAACATATAGCTGTCCTCATCACACTACGGCCAACATATAGCTGTCCTCATCTCACTACGGCCAACATATAGCTGTCCTCATCACACTACGGCCAACATATAGCTGTCCTTATCACACTACGGCCAACATATAGCTGTCCTCATCACACTACGGCCAACATATAGCCAACAACATATAGCTGTCCTCATCACACTACGGCCAACATATAGCTGTCCTCATCACACTACGGCCAACATATAGCTGTCCTCATCACACTACGGCCAACATATAGCTGTCCTCATCACACTACGGCCAACATATAGCTGTCCTCATCACACTACGGCCAACATATAGCTGTCCTCATCACACTACGGCCAACATATAGCTGTCCTCATCACACTACGGCCAACATATAGCTGTCCTCATCACACTACGGCCAACATATAGCTGTCCTCATCACACTACGGCCAACATATAGCTGTCCTCATCACACTACGGCCAACATATAGCACTACGGCCAACATATAGCTGTCCTCATCACACTACCGCCAACATATAGCTGTCCTTATCACACTACGGCCAACATATAGCTGTCCTCATCTCACTACGGCCAACATATAGCACTACGGCCAACATATAGCTGTCCTCATCACACTACCGCCAACATATAGCTGTCCTCATCACACTACGGCCAACATATAGCTGTCCTCATCACACTACGGCCAACATATAGCTGTCCTCATCACACTACGGCCAACATATAGCTGTCCTCATCACACTACGGCCAACATATAGCTGTCCTCATCACACTACGGCCAACATATAGCTGTCCTCATCACACTACGGCCAACATATAGCTGTCCTCATCACACTACGGCCAACATATAGCTGTCCTCATCACACTACGGCCAACATATAGCTGTCCTCATCACACTACGGCCAACATATAGCTGTCCTCATCACACTACGGCCAACATATAGCTGTCCTCATCACACTACGGCCAACATATAGCTGTCCTCATCACACTACGGCCAACATATAGCTGTCCTCATCACACTACGGCCAACATATAGCTGTCCTCATCACACTATAGCTGTCCAACATATAGCACTACGGCCAACATATAGCTGTCCTCATCACACTACCGCCAACATATAGCTGTCCTTATCACACTACGGCCAACATATAGCTGTCCTCATCTCACTACCGGCCAACATATAGCACTGTCCAACATATAGCTGTCCTCATCACACTACCGCCAACATATAGCTGTCCTCATCACACTACGGCCAACATATAGCTGTCCTCATCACACTACGGCCAACATATAGCTGTCCTCATCACACTACGGCCAACATATAGCTGTCCTCATCACACTACGGCCAACATATAGCTGTCCTCATCTCACTACGGCCAACATATAGCTGTCCTCATCACACTACGGCCAACATATAGCTGTCCTCATCACACTACGGCCAACATATAGCTGTCCTCATCACACTACGGCCAACATATAGCTGTCCTCATCACACTACGGCCAACATATAGCACTACGGCCAACATATAGCACTACGGCCAACATATAGCTGTCCTCATCACACTACGGCCAACATATAGCTGTCCTCATCACACTACGGCCAACATATAGCACTACGGCCAACATATAGCTGTCCTCATCACACTACGGCCAACATATAGCTGTCCTCATCTCACTACGGCCAACATATAGCTGTCCTCATCACACTACGGCCAACATATAGCTGACCTCATCACACTACGGCCAACATATAGCTGTCCTCATCACACAACGGCCAACATATAGCTGTCCTCATCACACTACGGCCAACATATAGCTGTCCTCATCACACTACGGCCAACATATAGCTGTCCTCATCACACTACGGCCAACATATAGCACTACGGCCAACATATAGCTGTCCTCATCACACTACGGCCAACATATAGCACTACGGCCAACATATAGCTGTCCTCATCTCACTACGGCCAACATATAGCTGTCCTCATCACACTACGGCCAACATATAGCTGTCCTCATCTCACTACGGCCAACATATAGCTGTCCTCATCACACTACGGCCAACATATAGCTGTCCTCATCTCACTACGGCCAACATATAGCTGTCCTCATCTCACTACGGCCAACATATAGCTGTCCTCATCACACTACGGCCAACATATAGCTGTCCTCATCTCACTACGGCCAACATATAGCTGTCCTCATCTCACTACGGCCAACATATAGCTGTCCTCATCACACTACGGCCAACATATAGCTGTCCTCATCTCACTACGGCCAACATATAGCTGTCCTCATCTCACTACGGCCAACATATAGCTGTCCTCATCACACTACGGCCAACATATAGCTGTCCTCATCTCACTACGGCCAACATATAGCTGTCCTCATCACACTACGGCCAACATATAGCACTACGGCCAACATATAGCTGTCCTCATCTCACTACGGCCAACATATAGCTGTCCTCATCACACTACGGCCAACATATAGCTGTCCTCATCACACTACGGCCAACATATAGCTGTCCTCATCACACTACGGCCAACATATAGCTGTCCTCATCTCACTACGGCCAACATATAGCTGTCCTCATCACACTACGGCCAACATATAGCTGACCTCATCACACTACGGCCAACATATAGCTGTCCTCATCACACTACGGCCAACATATAGCTGTCCTCATCACACTACGGCCAACATATAGCACTACGGCCAACATATAGCTGTCCTCATCTCACTACGGCCAACATATAGCTGTCCTCATCACACTACGGCCAACATATAGCTGTCCTCATCTCACTACGGCCAACATATAGCTGTCCTCATCACACTACGGCCAACATATAGCTGTCCTCATCACACTACGGCCAACATATAGCTGTCCTCATCACACTACGGCCAACATATAGCTGTCCTCATCTCACTACGGCCAACATATAGCTGTCTTCATCACACTACGGCCAACATATAGCACTACGGCCAACATATAGCACTACGGCCAACATATAGCTGTCCTCATCTCACTACGGCCAACATATAGCTGTCCTCATCACACTACGGCCAACATATAGCTGTCCTCATCACACTACGGCCAACATATAGCTGTCCTCATCACACTACGGCCAACATATAGCTGTCCTCATCACACTACGGCCAACATATAGCTGTCCTCATCACACTACGGCCAACATATAGCTGTCCTCATCACACTACGGCCAACATATAGCTGTCCTCATCACACTACGGCCAACATATAGCTGTCCTCATCTCACTACGGCCAACATATAGCTGTCCTCATCACACTACGGCCAACATATAGCTGTCCTCATCACACTACGGCCAACATATAGCTGTCCTCATCACACTACGTCCAACATATAGCTGTCCTCATCACACTACGGCCAACATATAGCTGTCCTCATCACACTACGGCCAACATATAGTACTACGGCCAACATATAGCTGTCCTCATCACACTACGGCCAACATATAGCTGTCCTCATCTCACTACGGCCAACATATAGCTGTCCTCATCACACTACGGCCAACATATAGCTGTCCTCATCACACTACGGCCAACATATAGCTGTCCTCATCACACTACGGCCAACATATAGCTGTCCTCATCACACTACGGCCAACATATAGCTGTCCTCATCACACTACGGCCAACATATAGCTGTCCTCATCACACTACGGCCAACATATAGAGTAGACATGAATAAATAGAACAATGACTGTTCACTGAATTAGCCCTGTTACCTGTCTGCATTAAGATGGTATAGAACACGCGTCAGCCCAGCGTCAATACGACGGGCTATAAGACCTGTCTTTAGGAGAGTTGTCTAGGAGAGATGTCTTTAGGAGAGTTGTCTAGGAGAGTTCTTCAGGAGAGTTGTCTTTAGGAGAGATGTCTTTAGGAGAGTTGTCTAGGAGAGATGTCTTTAGGAGAGATGTCTTTAGGAGAGT